>NW_020175731.1:738140-759443 GCF_003031525.2 Neophocaena asiaeorientalis asiaeorientalis | reverse complement strand
AAAAAAAAAAAAAAAAAAGGGCAAAACTCACAGGATCATCCAATAGATGCAAAAAAAATCATTTGACAAATTCAGCATCAATTTATGGTAAAAACAGGGTGGGTATAGAGGAAATGTACCTCAACATAATGAATGATATATATGACAAGCCCACAGCTAACATCATATTCAGTGGTGAAAAGCTGAAAGCTTTTCGTCTAAGATCAGGAACAAGACAAGGATGCCGCCACTCACCACTTTTATTCAACGTAGTATTGGAAGCCCCTAGCCAGGGCAATCAGGAAAAATAAAAATCCAAATCAGAAAGCAGTAAAATTGTCACTGTTTGTGGATGACATAATATGTACAGAAAACTCTAAAGACTCTATTAAAAAAATTAGAACTAATAAATTCAGTAAAGTTGCAGGATACAAAATCAATACACAGAAATCTGTTGCATTTCTATACACCAATAACCAACTATCAGAAAAAAAAGAAAGCCATGCCATTTACAATTGCATCAAAAAGAATAAACTACCTAGGAATAAATTTAATGAGGAGGTGAAAGACCTATACAGTGCAAAGTAAGACACTGATGAGAGAAACTGAAGACAAATAAGTGGAAAGATATTCAGTGCTTGTGGAGGAGATGAATACAGTTAAATAAATAATCCTGTAATTTGTGGGGAACCACAAAAGATCCTGAATAGCCAAAGAAATCTTGAGAAAGAACAAAGCTAAAAGCACATGCTTCTTGATTTCAAACTATATTACATAGCTATAGTAATCAAAACAGTATGATACTGGCATAAAAACAGATACAGATCAATGGAATAAACAGCCCAGAAATAAACCCACGCATATGGTTAATTTACAACACAGGACCAAGAACATACAATGGGAAAAGGGCAGTCTCTCTTCAATAAATGGTGTCGGGAAACAACCACTATCTCACACCATACACAAAAATTAGATTAAAGACTTGACTAGTAGACCTGAGACCATAAAACTCTTAGAAGAAAACATACACAGTAATTTCCTTGACATTGGTCTTAGCAATAATTTTTTTGGATCTGACAAAAAGCAAAGGGAACAAAAGTAAAAAACAAGTGGGGCTACATCAAACTAAAAAGCACCTAAACAGCAGAAGAAACCAACAAAATGAAATGAAGAGGCAATCTACAGAATGGGAGCAAATATTTGCAAATTATATATCTGCTAAGGGGTTAAGATCCAAAATGTATAAAGAACTCATATAACTCAACAGCAAAATCACCCAGTTTAAATATGGAGAGAGGATATGAAAAGACTTTTTTCCAAAGAAGACATACAGAAGCCACAGGTACATGAAAAGGTACTGATCATTACTAATCATCAGGTAAATGCAAGTCAAAACTACATCAGATGTCACCTCACCTGCTGGAATAGCTATTAATCAAAGAGACAAGAAATAATATGTTGGCAAAGATCTGGAAAGAAGGGAACCCTTGTGCGCTGTTAGTGGGAGTGTAAATTGGTGCAGCTACTATGGAAAATGGATGGACGTTCCTCAAAAAATTAAAAATAGCACTAACTTATGATCCAGCAATTCTACTTCTAGGTATTCATTTGAAGGAAATGAAAACACTAAAACAGATACATGAACCACCAGTGTTCACTGCAGCATTACTTAAATAGCCAAGACGTGGAAACAACCCAAGTGTCTGTCAATGGATGAATAAAGAAAATGTGGGGACTTACCTGGTGGTGCAGTGGTTAAGAATCCACCTGCCAGGTTTCCCTGGTGGCGCAGTGGTTGAGAGTCTGCCTGCCGATGCAGGGGACGTGGGTTCGATCCCTGGTCCAGAAAGATCCCACATGCAGCGGAGCAACTAAGCCCGTGTGCCACAACTACTGAGCCTGTGCTAGAGCCCACACGCCTAGAGCCTGTGCTCTGCAACAAGAGAAACCACCGCAGTGAGAAGCCCGCACACCACAACAAAGAGTAGCACCCACTTGCTGCAACTAGAGAAACCCTGCGCATAGCATTGAAGACCCAACAGCAAAAAATAAAAAAAAATTTTTAAATGTGGTACACACACACAATGAATCATAAAAAAGAAGGAAATCTTGCCACTTGTGACAGCATGGATATCCCTTGAGGGCATTATGCTAAGTAAGTCAGAGAAAGACAAATATTGAACTGTATGATCTCACTTCTGTGTGGAATCCAAAACAAAAACCCCACTACCACCCAAGCTCATAGCTATAGAGAACAGACTGGTGGTTGCCAGAGGTGGGGAGAGTGGGTGAAATGGGTAAAGGGGGTCAAAAGGTATAAACTTCCAACTATAAAATTAAGTCCTGGGGATGTAATGTATAGCATGGTGACTATAGTTAATAATACTGAATTATGTATTTGAAAGTTGCTAAGAGTAAATTTTTAAAGTTCTCATCACAAAAATTTGTGTGAAGTGATGTTGACTTATTGTAATCATTTCACAATATATACAAAATCTAATCATTATGTTGTACACCTGAAACTAATGTTATATGTCAGTTATATCTCAATTTTTTTAAAAAAGGAGAGAATGGGGGCTTCCCTGGTGGCGCAGCGGTTGGGAGTCCGCCTGCCGATGCAGGGGACACAGGTTCGTGCCCCAGTCCAGGAGGATCCCACATGCCGCGGAGCGGCTGGGCCAGTGAGCCATGGCCGCTGGGCCTGTGTGTCCGGAGCCTGTGCTCTGCAACAGGAGAGGCCACAACAGTGAGCGTCCCGTGTACTGCAAAAAAAAAAGAGAGAGAAAATGTAAAACAGAAAGTAAAGATGTGCCCCCTCAGGCAAAAGACAAAATATATCTTTTAATTGCCTCTGTCATAGCCGAAGTATATCACTTCTACCAAATGTTCTATTTCTCCTAACACAACTTCCTCTCCTCCTTTGTTACATGAGTTAAATATAACAAAAAGAAATGCTATGACTATATTAAAAGCAAAGTAGTGACTCATAAGTATGGTTTCCTAGAACTCTGTGGTAGGTTAATTGGGAGTACTCTCTGAAACAAGACCTGTAAGGAAAGAGGGATGCAGAATTATGTGCAGGGATAAGCTGAACTGATAGGAACTTTCCACAGATGTCCCATTCAGATCTCTAACCCTAAAGCTGAGATGACCCTCCACAGAAGTCCTAAACTGAGGCACTGTCACTGAGCCTTTACCCGTACACCAACCAGTCATTTGGTTTAGATTGCGTGCAGGAATGAGCAGGCACTGTCTCCCTGGGCAAGGCAACTGCCATAAGCTGAGAGCCATCTCCAGAGAAGAATTCAGCTGTGAGCAGTCATAGGCCAGCACCTCTGGAAAGAGCTTGTTACTTGTGAAAGGGATTCTGGGTGGTTCATCCCAGCATCCACTACACAGTTCAACATCTATTTCCACAAATGCCAGACTAAGAAATACAGATCATAGAAAATGATCTACATCCACTACACAGTTCAACATCTATTTCCACAAATGCCAGACTAAGAAATACAGATCATAGAAAATCCCAAGGAACTAAGTCATTGAAATACTGCAGCAACAGCCAGGAGAAAACAAAAAGAAAGTTGTACCCAATTTGGGGACTATTTTTTTTTCTCGAGGAACATGTGCGAATTACAGAAAGGTAGCTAAAGGCCTGAAAAGCCAAGCATAGATTTTTTTTTTTTTCTTTATTAACAGTGAAGTGCTAGTGGGAAACAACTGGTATTGAGAGGCATCAAGTAGGTAGGTGGAGCCTGAATAACCTCCCAAGGCTTTGAGTTGATCTAGAAGTAATGACTAACCAGGAACTGTTCCTCCCACAAACAGATTGAAGGCCAGTTTTGAATCTGAATTATAATTCATTAATGTAATCCAGGATTGCTAATACCCTTAACCTGCCTACCAAAATGACAAATCATTTGGAAGATAGCATCATATGGGACCACACATTTTTATTATAGTTTGATATGTAATAATCAGGGCATAAAAATAACCAGGTACAGGAGGAAACAAAACATAATTGAAAACTGGAAAAAAAAAAGACAAGAGAAAGAAACACACAAGAGATCCAAATAAAGGAGTTATTGGAAACAGATTTTGCAATAACTATCTTTAATATGGTCAAGGAAACTTAAAAATGGAGAATCTTGGCCAAGAACTAGAAATTATATTTAAAATATAGAACCTAGAACTGAAAGACATAATAATAGAAATGACAAACTCCATAAATGGCCTTAACAACAGATTAGATGTAACTGAAAAGAGATTCTCTAGAAGTAGAGGAGAAAAAGGAGAAAAATGGGACAGAAGCAATATATGCAAAATTATTGGCTACAAGTTTTCCAAGAATAATGACACCAAATTAATGATTTATCAACAGACAGATTTGAAGGCACCAGTAACCCCATGCAGAATATACCCAAAAAAACCGTATCTAAGCACATTATGGTAAAGTGCTGAAAACTATAGCAAAGGCTAAGGCACAACCATAGTGAGGCAGGGAGGAGAATTTAAAGGAGCAACAACTCACCTTACAGATGAATTCGTAACAAAAATAATGGAAGCTGGAGGATAATAGAAGTCCAGGTACTGAAAGTAAATAGCAGCCATATTTGAATTCTACACCTAGCAAAATGATTCTTCAAGAACAAAAGTGAAAGTTATTTTCAAATAAAAAACCCAGAGAACTTCCTGTCAGGAGGCCCACACTAGAATAAATGAAGAGGCAAATATTAAAATACACAAAAGATAAATAATTCTGTGACAAAGAGAAATTGAATCTAAATGAAAGTGCCTGGAAAGTATTGGTCAACACGTTTTTATTATAATTTTTGATATGAATAAGGGCATAAAAATAATCAGATAAACAAAAAAACATAATTGAAAACAAAAAAACATCTGCTGAAAGAAGATAGTAGCCAAACTTGAATTCTATACCTAGCAAAAATGTCCTTCAAGAACCGTAAGGTGTTTCCTGATCACTATAACCTAAAATGGGGGTTGGTGAGTTTTCCAAAAAATAGCCAGATAGTAAACATTCTGGATAGTTAGCTAGCTGCGTGTCACAACACTCAACTCAGTTGTAGCACAAAAGTAGCCATAGACAATACATAAATGGACATTAAAAAGTGAGAGAGAAAAAAAAAAAAAGTGAGAGAGATAAAAGGGAGACTGTTCTTTCATTTTCAAATACTGAATGCCTATTCTGTATCTAGTGCCGTTCAGGCATGGGGAGATTCAGTGTGAATAAGAAAAGTCTTTGCTTTCCACCTAATGGGACAATTCTAATTACAGATTTTCTTCCTATTAAAAGTGAATTTTAGCAAGCAGTAAAAATTAGTTTGATTTATGAGAACCAATCCTAACTTGATAAAATAAAAGAGCTATCAGTTCATGAACCATTAATATTTCCTGTTTAATTCATGAATATGACTTCAATCATTTCAGTGTGAATCCTGCAGAATATCACTCCAAGTCAGACACTGGTATAAAGGTACAGCAACTTGGGTTCACCAAAATCTCTCTAGAAAGGACAACAGGTTGAAGGACGGAGTAACTATTTTGGTCTTCTTTGTTTTGATTTGGCTTTTAATTCAATATCAAAACCAGCCCCAGACTAGTGACAGCTAGAGGCAGACTTCTAATAGGTTTAAACTCAATAGTTAATTTTCTCTCAAATTTTGTATTCTCCTGTAAAGAATAGCTATAAAAAAATGCATCTTTCCTGGACTTCTCAGGAAAAGTTAGGTATAAAAAGTAAAGAGGGCTTCCCTGGTGCAGCGGTTAAGAATCCACCTGCCAATGCAGGGGACACAGGTTCGAGCCCTGGTCTGGGAAGATCCCACATGCCGCGCAGCAACTAAGCCCGCGAGCCACAACTACGGAGCCTGCGAGCCACAACTACTGAGCCCACATGCCACAACTACTGAAGCCCATGCACCTAAAGCCGGTGCTCCACAACTAGAGAAGCCACCGCAATGAGAAGCCCCTCAAGGAAGAGCAGCCCCCACTCACCACAACTAGAGAAAGCCCACGTGGAGCAACGACCCAACGCAGCCAAAAAAAAAAAAAAAAAGAAATTTCACTGTTTTATATAGACATATGGCACTGCCTAAATATATATATAACTCATTATTATACATATTAATATAAGATTTCATATTTAACACGTTTTTGACTGGAGATGTATTACAGCCACAAGCATTAGCTTCTGCAAAAATTTGTTAATACTTATAAAAATTTTAAATGGTAAAATAAGGGTGACATTCGTATTTCCAACTTGGAAAGTACTAGGTCTGATGAATGCTAAGCAAGGAGGTGCATTCAGAGCCAAGAGAATGTGCCTCTGAAGCTATTCCTTAGAGTAGATCTGGACACCTGGGATCAAAGAACTGGCCTAGGCTTGCAGTTGCTGCCAAAAGCCAGCACAGGCAGTGGGTGAGACATCTGAGCAGACAGGCAACAGAGGCAGTCAAACCCAGGAGACTGGGGAACATGGGGATTCAAATACAAGTCAGGATTGTAGATTTAAAAGGAAGCTCAACTGTGCCATGTGGACTGAGAAAAAAATTCCAATTGTTTCCTACCATAGGGATATACCACTCTTAAGTGTGGATAGATCTAAGCCCAAAGATTAGTGGCCTAGAGAGAGTGCCTATCTGGAATGGAAAGTGGGAAAACGAGATGTAGCATTATTTTCATCATTGGTGGTTTGTTGGTGATTGGTGTTTTCATTAGGTAGTACGTGGAAATACTATGGGGTTGATCCTGTCTGTCAAAGTGAAAAATCAATACTAACTTAAAAAAACCTAGATATAGGTAGGCTCCAGCTAATTATATATCAGAATTCAAATTCACTGAGACCAATTATTTTAAAAGCAGAATCAACTTATTTTGCTGGGGGGACACATTACACAGGAGTAATGATCAGGCCTTAACTGTTCAGGACAACCCCAACTGTACGTTGTAAAGTTCATTACATCTTAAAGCTCATGTTATAAACATGACATCTTAAAGGTAGTACATACTTTTTTTTTCCTGGTCTTTTCAAGACAAGTAAAGTAAAACAAAAAAACATAACGTCAGAGCAAACATCCAGAATGTGGGTTCAAAAATAACTCTATGTTTCCATTTCTAACTATGACAAATTAGTTTGTTATGCTCTTCCACTGAAAACAAGAAAGGCTGAACAGAATGCATGCAACATCTATTTGAAGTCATTGGAGAGTTCCTAAGGCACCCGAGACTTGAGGGGCAAAGATCCTGGGAAAAGAGACCTGTAGAGAAGCAACCTAGGCTGGTTTTCTTCTCAGGCATTTACTAATTTTTATGTTGTATGAGGTGAGAAACTAAAAGGGGAAAAAAATGTAGGTGAAAAGTACAGCAGAGCATTCAGCAGTCTCACAATGCTAAAAAAAAAAAAAACAAAAATTGAACTTAAGGACCTCAAGGAGGGAGGTTTCCAAACACTTAAGGCTCTTATTGTGACCCCTAGACTAGAAGTTGAGGTGAACCAGACACAGAGCCAGCTTTATAAAATCAGAAGCCCAGCCTCGAATAAGATCAGTTCTTGACTGGATTGAGATGTTCCTGCTCTAGTTGTTTGCTAGAGAATATGGTGAATCCTCTCTGGAAGAGGATAATTTCATCCACAGCTTCCAGTTTTTCATATACAATCTCTAGCATCCCATCAAAAATTACCAAGCATAGGGACTTCCTGGCGGTCCAGTGGTTAAGTCTCCGCGCTTCCACTGCAGGGGGCACAGGTTTGATCCCTGGTTGGGGAACTAACATCCCGCATGCCGCTCAGCGTGGCCAAAAAAAAAGTTAACAAGCATACTAGGAAATAGGACCAAAAGAGAAATGGACCTGAAAGGAATTCACACAATTGACTTCTACTGGACATGGACTTCGAAACAGCCAAGATTGATACATCCAAGAAAAGAGAAAACAAGATTGACTGTGTCACCAGAAAACTGAAATCTGTAAAGAATTAAATGAGAATTCTAGAACTGATATATTAAATAGGGAATTTTATGTATGGGATTAATGAAAATTAGACACAGGTGAGGAAGGATTAGTGAACTTGAGGGTAGGTCAACAGTAAATATCCAGGCTAAGTACAAAGAGAAAAAAGTATTTTTAAAAAATCATAAGATACATATTGGACATGGTACAAAAGTCTAAACTACATGTAATTGGAATCTGAGAATGGAATGAGAGAGAGTGATATTCAAAGAGATTATAGCTGAGAATTTTTCCCAAACTGATGAAAGGCATCAAGCCAATAAACACTTGTGGAAAAATGCTCAACATCACTGGCCAGAAGGGAAATACAAAATAAAAACACAGTAAGATACCTCTTCATACCCACTAGAAAGGCTATAATTAAAAATACAAGTGTTGGTGAGGATATGGAGAAGCTGAAACCTTTATATATAACTAGTAGGAATGTAAAGTGATGCAGCCACTTTGGGAAACAGTTTGGCAGTTTCTTAAAAAGTTAAACATAAATTTACCATGCAAACCTCCTAGGTATATACACAAGAGAAATAAAAATATATCCACACAAAGACTTGTACGCAAATGTTCAGCAGCATTATTCATAATAGCCAAAAAGTGGAAATAATCCAAATGTCTATCAACCGGTGAATGAACAGACAAGATGTGGTATATCCATACAACAGAATTCTGCAATAAACAAGAATGAACTACTGACACATGCTGCAACACGAGTGGGCCTTTAAAACACACTAAATGAAAGAAGCCAGACACAAGGGGTCGACCACATATTGTATGAATTGCATTTACATTATCAGAAAAGGCAAATCTATAGAGTCAGTGGAATAATAATTTCCTGGGACTAGGGGTGAGAATGGGAATGAGTGCAAATGGACACAATGGATCTTTCTGGGGTGATGGAAATATTTTAAAATGGGATTGTGGCAATGGTTGCACACCTCTGAACATACTAGAAACCATTAAATTGTACATTTTAAATGGATGTATTTTATGGTGAGTAAATTACCCTCAATAAAGCTGTTTTGTAAAAAGATAAAATAAAGACATTTTAAGACAGAATGTCTTAAAACTGGGAAAATTCATTATCTTTAGACCTACATTAAACTTAAAAATGAAAAATGATCTCAGATGGGAACATGGAAATGCAGGAAAGAATAATGATCAATACAGGTAAGTTTAAATAAATATTATTTTGTAAAACAATAATAATCATCTTGTGTAGAATGTAAGATGTCTGTAAAATTAACATGCCTGACAACAATGTAAGAGGCTGGAAAGAGACAAATAGAGTCAGGTATTCTACAATACCAACATTCTTTTAAAAGCAATAAAAGTACTAATTGATATTACACTCTAATAAGTTAAAGATGCATGTTGTAATTTCTAGGCTAACTACTAAGAGAATAAAGAACATACAGAGCCAAAAGGGGGGAGGAGGAAGGAACAATAAATACTTGATTAATCCAAAAGGAGAGAAAAAGGAATACAGAATGGAATAAATAGAAAACAAATTGTAAGATGGAAGATTTAAACCCAAATATATCCATAAGTATAATATATATAAATGATCTAAGTAATTAAGGGCAGATTATCCAAATATGTAAAAAAAACATAACTGTATGCCGCTCACAAGAGCCACACTTAAGCATAAGGATACAGAAAAGTCCAAAGTCCTCAAAGAGGGGAAAATACACACTAGGCAAATATCAAGATTAATGTGATGCAGCTATTTTAATATCAAAGTAGACTTCAAGGAACGACATTATAAAAGCAGTGTCCTTTTTACAACGATAAAAGGATCACTCCAACACAAAAATACATTTCTAAATTTTTAAACATCCAGAAACAGAGCCCCAAAATACATAAAGCAGAAAGGACGACTAAAAGGAGAAACAGACAAATCTACAGAGTGAAGATGTTTAATATACCTTTCTCAGTAACTGATACAACAAGCAGACAAAAAATTCAGTATGAGGCCTAGTTAACATGATTATCGAGTTGACTTGTTATTCATAGAACACTGTACCCAAGCAAAGCAGTACATACATTCTTTTCATATGGAACATTTTCCAAAATTGACCATATGCAGGGCCCTGAAGCAAGGTTCAACAAATTTTAAAGAACTGAAATTATTCAGTGTGTTCTCTGATCATAATGGAATGAAGCTAGAAATCAATTAGAAAAGATCAACTAGAAAATTCCTGAAAATTTGGAAATTAAGCCATTCATTTATAAATGATCCATGGGTCAAAGGAGAAAGCACAACAGAAATTAGAAAGTATTTTTAACAATGAAAAACAATGAAAGTCTAACATAAAAATATAGGATGTAACTAAAGCTATATTGAGAAGATGATTTATAGCCTTAAAAGCATATTAGAAAAGAAATAAAATCAGTTATTCAAGCAGCCATCTTAAGAAGAAAAGAATAGCAATTTAAACCTGAAAATGTGGACAGAAGGAAGTAAGAGTAGAAAGTAATGCCAGAGAGACAGACATACAATACAGAAAATCATCAAAGCAAAAAACTGGTTCTTTAGAATACTAAGAAAGCTGATAAACCCAGGAGCAATACTGATAACAAAAGACACACACAAGTTATCAACACCAGGAATAAAAAAGGGAACATTGTTACAGATCCTAGAGACAAATAATTAATAAGATATGAACTTTATGTGACTAAATTTACACATGTATTTAAGATGGAAAACTTCCTAGAAAAACATAACTTACCAGAACTGATATAAGAAAAAATAGAAAATATGAATACTGAAACACACTATTCATATCAAACTGCCTGATAGACACATAAGCTACGTCAGAGAACCATGGAGTTATCCCTGACTGCCCTGAAAGAATATCTTCCCTCTTGTAGCCGTAAGGCTGACACAGGGATAAACCAGAAGCAGTCTGATCCTGCAGGTTACTGACTTACAACACGGGTTGAATTCATAGCTTCAGCAGATTTCTTAAGTGAAAATTAAAGTATTTGGGGGTAAAAGTACAAAACTGAAAAGTAGAATGGTAATATTTGAGAGGATTCTAATAACTCCAATCACCTCCAAACCCCAAAGATTTCCCTAGTCAACAGAAGCAGCTCCTCCTCCACTAATGAGAATGGCTTTGACTTTCTTGAATACCCTGTAATGACCACACCAAAATAAAATTCCAATTCCCCTCATTTACCAGTCCTACTACCTCCTACTGCCTCTAACCTATCACTAAGACAAACCCTCAAATTCTGTATAATTCCAAAGACAAACCTTGGAAAAGAAAGCTTATATATTAACAGAATTACAAGAATTTCCTAACTCTTGAGGAATATGTGTCCAAAGGATTCTGAGGATGCAGGACCGGGAAGGAGAAACATAATTTAGATGAAACTGAATTTATTGTTTTGGGCACATTTCAATTCAAGTGGTCACAGGTGATGATCTAACTCACGTCCCAACCATGGGGGCCAGGTACAATTTTGTACCCCATCCTCTAACAGTAGCTGGATCCTCAGTGCCTTGAAACCCAGCAAGGTCAGACAACTAATGCAAGATCCCATTTCCTTGTGGATCTATTTCCTGTAATATTTCTGGATACCAATTACTTGATCAGCATTCTTATTTTCAGAAAACAGATCCCCTCAAGCTAGTTTAGGCAAAAAGAATTTATTATGCAGTATAGATAGCTCATAGAATCACTGAAAAGGTTTCAAATGGAGTCCAGGCTGAATTCTAGGAACGACTCCCAATCCCATAGCACAGAAGTGAGCTTGCAAGGCACAGTGCTGCTCCTACAATCAGGAAGCGACCTGCCACACCAGAAGGCCTCCATCCACACAGCCACCAGCTCCAAAGCCACATCAGCCTTGGTAAGATCCAAGCCTGCATATTAAATGGACGCCTCAGGCCCTGCTTCTGTCCCCACATAACTCACTTCCGAATCAAAGTCTCACACAAGTGCATCTGATCAGAGAAACTGTGGTTTTGTTTGGAATCTTAGCTCTAAAGGAGTCTGGGAAGCAGGCATCCTTTTTCATAACAACGTATTGCTCAGTATGAATGTGCCATAATTCATTCAACATTTCCTTTCTGGAAGACACTTAGGCTTCTTCTGTCTCCACTGTTAAAAACTCTGATGTATACCTTCATCCTAACTACACACCTGTAAGAAAGGACTATGATCCTGAATATATATATATATATTTTTTGCATGTGTGTATGCTTCTGGGCTTGAGATTGAATTTCCTGGTCATAAGCCATTGTTTTTTCATCTCCCTCCCCTACACTTTATCTCCCTCCTCTACCCCTCTCAAAGTCTAACATGTTCCTTTCCCAAAGAGAACAAATATATACTGAATGAATGGGTCATCCTGCTTTTCTTTGGCCTCAAAATACTACTTGCATTTGGGAATTTCAGATGCAAAATAGCCTGGCTCACTTTCTTTTTGCTACAGCATATCTGGGTCAGGCATCTTGAAAAAGTCCCTAACAGAAAATGATGTCATCTCCCACACTTTTGACTAATTCATTTTTCATAGCTGAGTGCCAGTTGTCTGTAACCAGTTAAGAGCAGTGGCCCATAATGGTGCTCCCTGCTTATGAAAATGCAGTTCACAACCGCAGCACAAATATGCAACTAGTAGAGGTAGCGGTGTGGTACACCCTGAAATGAGGTGTCAGAACAGCAGCACGTGGAGTCACATGGAAGAGAACCCTGGAGGAGAAATGTTTACATACATTTTAAAATGTACTTTTTAAGAAGTGCTCCCAGGCAGTGAAGTTCTGAACATGAAATGTGGAACATCTTTATTTTTCTGAACTTCATTTTCAATAACCATAAAATGGGGGTAAAATCTTTTATAATGCTCTACGAGGATTAAACAAATGTTAAACTAAAATATACTACTGCTGTTACAAACGATATCTGCAAATAAATGTGTCACAGATGTCCTAGAACATGTTAGCTAAGAAGGGCTGGAAGTTGTCTACTGACCAGTGATAGATCAGTCAAGAAGTAAATTTTCCCAAAGTTAGTACCCTTCTCCCTAAGTGATTTTCTCTCCTCATTCTGGCCATTAACAGATCTTGATGTTTGTCCTACCCCAAAGCCCAACTCTAGCCTGTGCCTCAGCAAGTAGGCAGCAGCACAAAGTGGGTGGAGGGTGGAGAGGGCTGCTGCAGCAGAGGAGAAAACAAAAACCAAAGCATGCTTTCCACGAGCTCCCTAACTCGTGTATATAAATATGTTTTGTCTAAATAGAATAATTTAAATGTTCTGTGTGACTGCCTTTAAAGACTTGTAGCCTGCCTATATGCCATGGTGAGATCCCAATTTTAGCCAGGCCACTACTGAAGAATCAATAAAGCTTGGTGGGCTAGGCGCAGACTGCACTTAACAGCCATGTAACTGTGTGTCAATTACTTAACCTCTCTTGCACCTCTGTTTCTTCTTTATACTAGGGATCATCACAAGTCTACCATGCAGGTTAAATGTGTTATTTAGAAAACATTTAGAACAATGCCTGCCACAAGTAAACACTACCAATGCAATTAAAAATAATCAAAAAGCAGCTATTGATTTGGTAAACTAGTCATTCTAAAATTTTTAGCCCTGGGACTTCCCTGGTGGTCCAGTGGTTAAGAATTCCGCCTTCCTTGGGGACTTCCCTGGTGCTCCAGTGATTAAGACTTTGCTTTCCAATGCAGGGGACGTGGGTTTGATCCCTGGTCGGGGAACTAAAATCCCACATGCTGCGGGGCAACTAAGCCCGCGTGCTCCAGAGCCCGCGCATCACAACCAGAAAGAAGCCCACATGCCACAACGAAGATCCTGCACGCCCGCAACTAAGACCCAATGCAACCAGATATTTTTAAAAATAAATAAATAAAAATTTTAGCCCTGTTATCTCAAATGTATTGCCCCAGCCTTATTTTACTACACCACAGATCCAGGATTGTTTTATCCACTTTTCCTTACTATTCTTCTCTTAGCATTACATTTTCACTCCTGCTCCTAGATTTTACTACTTCTTGTACCTGTAACACTTGCCATGGTCTGGCTTGCCTTGGGTATAGGTGTCTGCATCTGCATCTTGTGGGGTCTCCAACATTTAAGACGGCTGTGGACTGCTTCAGGATCACCTGGGGAGCCCAGGAGGCTCATCAGTAGGCCTGGGGCTGACCTGGACACCTGACTTTTCTCATTTCCTCAGGTGATCCAGCTGTGCATTCAGATCTCTGCAAAATTTTGAGTTTCCAGAGGACAAGGGCATAAGTTCTAACCATTTTTCTGTTCCTTTACAATGCCTTAATTTGTGCCAGCACTCAATAAGTGTTTCGGGGTTTTTTTGGTTTTGTTTTTTGTTTTTGCCAATATATGGTTTTTGAAAGAAAGTTGTCCTTATCTGAGGATGACATAGGCCTGGGGGCTTCATGACTGTCAAGTGCGTATATGCAAGAAAAGCAAAGGAACAAAAACATAGCTGAGGAGCAATTCTATCCTTTCAGCAGTCCAGAAATCTGCCAGTGGCAAAACACACCACTACAGATTGTTACTGCCATTATGTTGTTCACGATTTGTAAAACTGAGGTTAAACTGTAATCACTACTCTGGAAGCTGCTCCTCTATGAAGCAATCACCATAAAGATGGTCTATTCGGTTGGACAGTATTTAGTTTGCCAGGGCTGTCACAACAAAGTACCACAGACAGGGGGCGGGGGTGGTGGTGCTTAAACAAGAGAAATTAATTTTCTCACATTTCTGGAGGCCAGAAGTCCAAGGTCAAGGGGTCAGCAGAGTTGTTTCTTCCCAGGCCTCTCTCCTTGGCTTGCAGATAGCAATCTTCTTCCTGCGTCTTCACGTGATCTTCCTCCTGGGTCTCTCTGTTCAAATTTCCTCTTCTATAAGGAGACCAGTCATACAGGATTAAGGTATGCCCTAAGGACCTCATTTTAGCTTAATCACTCCTTTGAAGACCTTATCTCCAAATATACTCACATTCTGAGGTACTGGGGTTAGAATTTCAATACATGAATTTTGAAGGAACACAATTCTGCCCAAAACAGATGATATCATTTATATACCTGAAGTTGTTTTTGAGTGTTTGACTCTAAGATGCAGCTTGGTGATCAGGTAATATAAGTTTACATACTTAATAAGGGGCTGATAGCTCTGGCAACGTTTATGTTCCTCAAGACACACTAGCAAGTGTGAATATAGGTCAATAGGCTGAAAAGGCTGAAGCAGACTAGATCCTGTCACCTCTTTGCCCTCCGACGTACGGAGGGACTCAGCACACATGCAAGATTGAAACTTGCCTTTTAAGGAAGGAAACAGCAAACATACATGTACTGATCTACAAGAAGACTGCAAACTAAAGTTTCTAGGCTTTGGCCTTGAAAACTCAAGTCACGTCAGTTTTACTTGTCTCACTAAAATCTAGGACTTCTTGGGTCATGAATAGCCATATTTTAAGGATAGAAATCTGTGCTAGGATAACCTAAAACTGAAGAATATTAGCCAGTGCTCACTGTATGTTGAGCACTGTGCCAGCCCTTTACATGAATTAACATCAAATAATACTATGAAATGGGACCTCTTAGTAGTAGTCTCTGCTTACAGTTAAGTAAAAAGAGGCACAGAGAGGTTACATAACTTGACTGAGCTTCCAAACCATCGTGCAGCAAAGCCCAGATTGGAGAACGTTCAGCAGGGCTACAGAGCCCACACTCATAATATCCTGCCTCTGAATGTGACCATTTACCCAACAGCAGACTGATCCCAGCAGCAGCAACAGATGAGGGCACCTGCAATGGGCAAGGAAGGCTCAGAGTAAAATCTTGTCAAAGGGGCAGCTACTAATTTACTCATCTTGTGAGAATGACTTATAATGTGTCACTTAAGTCTAAGAGGTAAAAAAAAAAAAAAATGGAAGACACAGTTGTAAAGCAAGCAACAACAGCTACATTTTCACCTAAACTATTTCCCAGAATTCCTCTTTTACTGTTTTACATAAGGTTTATCTATCTTGGGCAGCACTTCAACTAGCACCTGGAAATGAAGAAATTTAACCCAGCGTGATCCAGAGTTAAAGGGAGAAAGGGTGCTTGTAGTTCTAGCACCGATGGTTTCCTGGGAACAGGAGTCGCTGCCACCAGGATGCCTTTACCAGCTCAAAAGGCTGAGATTTGAGTTGCCTCAGTCCCACCAGAGCTCCCTGATGAAGCCTTCATGGCCCAGTGTTGACAGCCACCTCTAACCACCATACCTCACCAACTCCTTCAACTGTAGACCTGTAGTTCTCCAAGGAGACAGCAAAGTAAAGGCACCACCTTAGGAAGGAAGAGGGCAGGGATGAGAGCTGGAAACGCAGGGAGCATAGTTTAATTAAGCACTGTTATGCAGAAGCATGCGAAAATATAATTTCAAAGCTACAGTACTTAGGAAATACTTTCTCCACTTCTGACCTTAAGAAAAACTCAAGTTGTACCTCATTTTCCCTAAAAAGACTCATTCCTCTCCGTCCACAAAATGAGATTACAAGAGGAATCGTATTTTTTAAAAAGTTTTTATTTTAATCCTTCCTAGAGGAATACAGATTTGAATGAAATACATTCATTCCATAAATACATTAGCAGCAAAACCTTCCCACCAAGGTTCTCTCTACTCCAGCCCAGAGGTCGTGCCTTAGAGCAGGAGAGCATGTTCCATCAACCGTCAACTTCACGATGTGTTTGCTTCTTGCTGAAAGCAGGAGATGCATGAGAGACAAGATGAAAAGATCAGATGGGTAGATGAATTAAGCTGGGACCCTGAAAACACACCCACGTGGTGACCATTTAACCTTCTGCACTTCCCAAATCCTTTGGCATCCACCATGCTTAACTGATGAGGTCCTTCATTGTAGACAACTTGGAAGGCCTAATCTTGCAAATGCACCAATATGTCATCTGTCATTCTGAGTTGGCAACATTTTAATGGTGTCTTGATCCTTTTCATAGGGTAAGCCAGATAGGAAGGATCATTCCCTCCTTCCTTCCCTGGGCCAAGGTACCACTTTGCCAGCTGAGTCCACATGTCCTTGTTATTAGGAGACGATGCAGCAGGCATTACTTGGCTTGCTACACCCCCAGATCCCCTTTGTCTGGGTGCTGGAGGCTTCACTGGAGACAGAGACATGTCTAAACCTACAAAGACCTCTAAGGAACAACCACCAGATCTCTTACCCCAGCTTCAATCAAAGCTAGCTTCTTGGACAGTGGCCCAGGCATCTCTCCTTTTCTTCTCTCCATCAGTGCCTACTGCCTGGCTGCTCCCTTTTTTATCTGTCCTCTAGGTACCTGCTGAAATTTTGGGAAGCAAGACCTACCCTGAACTCCCAAGCAGCCAAGAGAGATTAAGGTAGGTGGTGCTTTAAACTTGTCAGCTGCAGGAAAGAGTAACAAGCTTACGTTGTTATATTCCAATCCATTCTGGGATAAGCTTAAGTCACAAGTCTGCATAAAACAAAACACCAGAACCATAATCAGGACGACTGTAAGGCAGGGACCAAGTTTAGAGTGCTACCAAATCAGTGGCTTGGGAGAAAAATGGAATAATGAAAGAATTTAAAATAAATCTGATTTGTTTGGGCAGAGAGCAGCTCTGACTCAGGCATAAATGTATCACCCAATTATGTAAATAAAGAATGGATCTCAGGGCTTCCCTGGTGGCGCAATGGTTGAGAGTCCACTTGCCGATGCAGGGGACACAGGTTCGTGCCCTGGTCCGGGAAGATCCCACATGCCGTGGAGCAGCTGGGCCCATGAGCCATGGCCCCTGAGCCTGCGCATCCAGAACCTGTGCTCCGCAACGGGAGAGGCCACAACAGTGAGAGGCCCGTGTACAGCAAAAATGCCCGTGAGCCATGGCCGCTGAGCCTGCACATCTGGAGCCTGTGCTCCGCAGCGGGAGAGGCCAGAACAGTGAGAGGCCCGGGTACCGCAAAAAAAAAAAAAAAAAAAAAAAAAAAAAAACCTCAAAAGTTTACACTTTCCTCCCCATACGCCACTTAAAAATAGGATACATGCTCTTTTCTCAATCTTTCTTAAAGTGTTTTCATTAGGATACTCTTCTATAAGTGCTTCATCCGTTCCCATTTAGTCTGTTTTGACTGTTGGCTGGAAGGAAATCAGAAATTATTTTATATAAAAAGCACGGTAGTGGGTAACTGGTCATGTGTGTTTTTCCCTTTTGTATTTTCCATCCGAAACAGCTGGCTCCTTTTCCTTTCATTTATGTGTAGACAGAGCCTCGTCCGCGGGATACACAGCACTGCTAACCCGGCAGCCTTCTGCCCCCACAGGGTCCGCGAGCTCCTCCTCCTCCGAGTCGTCTTCCTCCTCCTCCTCCTGCGCTGATGAACTGGACGTGGGCCCTTTGCAGGTTTTCAGGTGTCGGGTGAGATGATATTTGGTTAGATAAGCCTTTGTACATTTTTCACAGACATAATCCCGTTTTCCTTCATGTGAATTGAGATGTTTCTTTAAGTGATTTGTTCTCAGGAACAGCTTATCACACTTGGGGCACTTGATCTGGCGTTCTCTGAGAGGAACACAAGAAAAAAACATTTGATTTGGGGTTACAAATGACAACTGAGGCACACACTTATTCTGCACAACCTCAGACCTTTGTCAGAGAAGCTCTACCCAAGTAGAATCAAACTTTTTTTTTTTAAACAGGAGATGTATCATATAGAAGAGTCATAAAACATTTGTAGTTTAAACACCACAGACTGATTTTGCTTGTTTTAGAACTCTATGTAAATGGGATCGTACTGTATGTATCTCTCTTGTGTTTTGCTTCTTTCACTCAGTATGATGTTTCTGAATTTCAATCAAGTTGCTGTATCAGTAGTTTGCTCCCTTCCACGGCTGTAAGCTACTTACAAATACACCACAACTTATCTGTGGCACTGGCTCTGTTGTTAATGGGTATTCTGGTGGTTTCCAGTTCTTTATCACCACAGGCAAGACTTGCTATGAACATTTCTACACTGGTGTGTGATCTGCATACGCATCAGTTCCTCTAGGGCAGGGGTCCACGGCCTGTTCAGAACCGGGCCGCACAGCAGAGGTGAGCAAGAGAAGCTTCATCGGCCGCTCCCCATGGCTCGCATTACCGCCTGAACCATCCCCGTCCCCCATCTGTGGGAAAACCGTCTTCCATGAAACCTGTCCCTGGTGCCGAAAAGGTTGGGGACCGCTGCTCTATGGCATATACTCAGGAGAGGCATAGCTGGATCAAAGGATATGTACATCTTCAATTTTACTAGATAATGCTACGCTGTTTTCCAACATGGCTGTATTGATATACACATCCATCAACAGCCATTTGTGAGTTCCCGCTGCCCCACATTCTTACCAACTGGAAAACTCAAATTTGAAAACATTTGCCAACTGACCAATACACAATGGTATCTAACTATGGTGTTACGGTAGCCCCTACAACAAAAAATTATCCGGCTAAAGATGTCAGTAGTGTTAAGGGTGGAGTAAATTTGGCCTAGACATTTAGAGCTGAAAAGAAACTTAGGGATCACACAGAGCAGGAATTTTTTAACTCTTTTTTTGAGGAGCTGAACCCTACGTCTTAATGAAAGTCCAATATGTGAAGCAAATAAAAGGGGGTTAAAATCCTTGATGGAGTGTGAGGGTGCAGTGGAAAGTTCTGAAGCCTGGTCTCCTTAGCATTTCTACCACCTTCTCCCAGCAGGACGTGGCAGAGAAGAATTCTGTGGAGCTACAGGACAGGGAAAACTCAGTCCCTGCCTTCATGGAGCTTACATTCTAGTGGAGGACTCACACCATAAACAAATTAAAAATATATAATGTGATATCAGATAGTAATAAATACTATTAAAAAAAATGAAGCCAGGTAAGAGTGACAGAGTCCTGTTTTAGATGAGATAATCAAGGAAGGCCATTCTGAGGAAATGACAAACTTAAGCAGAAACCTGAATGAAGTGAGGGAGGAAGACAGGGAGACATCCAGAGGGAGAAGTTTCTAGGCAGAGGCAGAACAGTGCGAAGGCCCTGAGACTGTGTTCAGTATGCTGAAGTAGTAGCAAGGGGAGGCCCAATGTGGGTAAAATAGAACAGTATGAGAAAAGCAATAAAAGATGGAGTGGGACACGTAGTCAAGTACCACTACCACATCATGAAGGGACTCCAGTCAATGAAGAGTCACGACTGGGGATGTGCACTATCTGGCTTGTTTTAAACATGTCACTCTGGCCACTGTGGACGAGTACAGCGTGTGTGTGGCACCTGTGTGTATATCTGTGTTGGGGAGTGGGTGAGGAGAGAGAAGAGCAGCAGGGAAGTCAGCTGGGACACTACTGAAGTTGCCCATAAAAAAGATGCTGGTGGTCTCAACCAGGCAAGAGCTGAATGAAGGAAAGAATGGAAGACTGAGTTGAGGATGACTCCAAGGTGTTTGGTTTGAGCCACTGGGATGAATGGTGGCATCATTTTCTGAGCCAGTGAACACTGGGGAAAATCAAGTTTGTTGGGTTAATACGAAGAGTTGAGGTTTGAACTTATCAGGTTTGAGCTGCCTAGCAGACATCCAGAACTCAGAGATGCTGAGTGAATGGTTAGTTATATAAGGCTGGGGATATAGATCACAAAGCCACGGGACTAAGATAACGACCTAGAGAATAAGCGCCCCACTCGTACTCTCAAGTTCCTTTCTTAGAGGAAGGGCAAAGTCCCATGCCTTATACTCCCAGGGGAACACTGGGAGAGGAACAACTCCTACATTTGGCTTTAGGGGCTATAGTTCTTTACTAAGCAGATAAATAGAATGAATTCCAATACTAACATATGCATTTTGAAATGCCTAAAAGTAAGGATACAAACAACTGAAAATTTTACCAATGATCTCTACAGGAAGTCTCATTCAAAAATATTGGTTGGGGGGGCTTCCCTGGTGGCACAGTGGTTGAGAGTCCACCTGCCGATGCAGGGGACACGGGTTCGTGCCCCGGTCCAGGAGGATTCCACATGCCGCGGAGCAGCTGGGCCCGTGAGCCATGGCCACTGAGCCTGTGCATCCGGAGCCTGTGCTCCACAACGGGAGAGGCCACAACAGTGAGAGGTCTGCGTACCGCAAAAAAAAAAAAAAATCGGTTGGGGAATTCTCCAGCAGTCCAGTGGTTAGGACGTTCACTGACGAGGGCCTGGGTTCAATCCCTGGTTGGGGAACTAAGATCCTGCAAGCCGTGTGGTGCAGCCAAAATATATGTGTGTGTGTGTGTGTGTGTGTGTGT
>NW_020175731.1:718649-737982 GCF_003031525.2 Neophocaena asiaeorientalis asiaeorientalis | reverse complement strand
TGTGTGTGTGTGTGTGTGTGTGTGTGTGTGTGTGTGTGTGTGTGTGTGTGTGTGTGGTGAATGGTGCTTCTTTTATGAATGACTTATACTAGCATAAAGTCTTGACAGTCCTAAAACAACTTTTATACCATGGGAGTTTGGCAGAGGCTTATTATATTTTGTCATCATGAGAAAGTGTCCAGATCCACATTTAAGAAAACTGCTTTCACTGGTCGACATCTGATAAAGCCAATTTCCACCCCAGAAGGAGATAAGCAGTTATGACTAATCTCAAAATAATTTCTATTTCATTATGCTGTGAAATGGCTACCATAAAAGCAAGTGCAAATTTACACATCACTTGAAAGAATAGAAAGTTAAGGTCAAGGAAGATAACTCCTCTTTATGTGTGGTTTTCAAGAAGTAACAATATAGCCACTTGCCAGAGATACTGTGAAACAAGTCTTTCATTTGGATCAACTCAGTAGCACTAAACACTGACTGGACATTAGACTCACTTGGGGAGCTTTTTAAAAATACCAAGGCCAGGGCTCTACCCCGGACCAACTAAATTAGAATCCCTGGAGCTGGGGCCCTGGCACCAATCACTGTTTTTCACATTTCCCAGCTTATTATCATGAGCAGTGTTATCGTTTGGATATTTGTCATCCCCCCACCCCCCACTCCTAAATTGGTATGTTGAAGCTGTAACTCATAATGTGATGGTATTTGGAGGTGGGGGCCTGTGGGAGGTAATCAGGTTTAGATGAGGTCATAAGGATGGGACCCCCATGATGGGATTAGTGCCCTTATAAGAAGAGGAAGAGAGACCAGAGCTTGCTCACTCTCTCCACCATGTGAGGACACAAGAAGGCAGCCATGCGCAAGCCAGGAAGAAGGCCCTCATCAAAACCTAACCATGCTGGCACCCTGATCTCGACTTTCCAGCCTCCAGAAGTTTAAGAATATAAATTTCTTTTGTTTAAGCCACCACCCAGTCTATGGTATTTTGTTAATGGCAGCTCAAGCTGACTAATATAAGCAGCTAGACTAAATGATCCCAGAGATCTCTTTCAGCTCTAATTAATTACACTTGGATCCATGCAATAAAAGCCTAATAGGTCTCCCAATACTTGGCCTTCTCCTCCTTCAATCACCCTTTCCTGCTGCCAGAGTAATCTTTACAAAATGAACATCTCAATGAAACTAACACACCATTGTAAAGCAATTATACCCCAATAAAGATGTTTAAAAAAAAAAAAAAAAAAGAACATCTCACCATGACACTCTTTCCCTTAAAATCCTTCAATGCCTGTGCAAGAATGTGAATGCTCGTAACATTACTAACTATATACTTAAAAATGGTTAAGACAGTAAAATTTGTGTTTTATGCCATAATTAAAATACACACATGCACGCACACACACAAAGCACAGAATAGTTCCTGGTACATAGGTAGGAAAAATGCTTCGGTAACTCTCCATTATTTCCAGAACAAAATTTAATTTTCTTAGTTGGATAAAAGGCTCTTCATGATTTGGCTGCTGCCTCTCTCTCACTCACTCTCATATACACCCAATGCTCTAACTATAAAGAACCACTAGCAGGACCTCCTTGGTGGTCCAGTGGTTACGACTCTGTGCTTCCACTGCAGGAGCACAGGTTCGACCCCTGGTCAGGGAACTAAGATCCTGCATGCTGCACGCGCAGCCAAAAAAAAAGAAAAGAAAAGAACCACTCGCATTTCACAGTCCTTTTCGCATACTCCGTTTCATCTGTCTAGAACAGTATTCTCATCCCTTACTCTTCACTGTCTCCCTGAATAACTCTAATTTATCTCCTTTAATGCTTGCTCAAACTACCAGGACACTTTCCCAGGACACTGCAGGCTGGGCTGGGGCCTCCTCTCTGGTCTCTCAGGACCCAGCGCTTACCCTGACATCTGCAACACAGTATAGCAATTACTCTTCTGTCTCTTAATGCTCTCCAAGCTCTTTAAAGCTCATCTTTGTATTTTTACCACTTAGCACAGTGCTGGGCATCAAGGAGGTACTTAGAAATTTGTTAAATTAATGAAACGATGTTTTGAAAATATGAAAAAAAAGGAAATACAGAGAGTAGAGGTGAAAAATAAGAAAAACAAACAAGTGAAATCTTCCAGGATAAACCAAAACATTAGTTTTCCAACCTCTGCTTGGCTACGTGGAACACAGGAGGCACCGACGGGTGCCAAGGCGGGAGACAGATGACAAGCCTCGTTCCCCGCCCGAGGGGTGTTGGGCTGCGGGCGACTCACTGTGTGTGGATGAGCACGTGCTGCTTGAGGTCCTGCCTCCGCATGAACAGCTTGTCACAGTAATCACACTTGAGGTTCTTCTCGCCCGTGTGGATAACCATGTGGGACTCCAGGTGAGCCTTCTGGGTGAAAGACTTGTCACACAAAGTGCACCTGTAGTTCTTCTGACCTGCACATCAACCCGAATTACCATACCATGAATAAAACTGCCACGAGCATTCTCAGGATGAAGAGGCACACTGTATGGGTATGTAGCAGAGGCAGGAATAAAACAGAACTGACTGTAAACTGGAACTTCACTTTCTGGGACTGTCTACCCAGAGCCACTCAGAGCCACTCAGAATTTATATTCTGCAACTAAAGCTAGTGAAGCTAACAAATCTGACCTCCTAGGACTGCTTACCTACACACACACACACACACACACAGACACACACACACACAGACACACACACACACTTTTTAATGTTTATAGCTAACGCATGATATAAACTCTGGAAAAAAAATCACTTATAACCCCAGTGCCCAACTTAATTCAATTATTTTTTTTAAAAAACTCATGAAATCTAGTACTTGCCTATAAGCAAACATATTTTTACAACCTACATTTTAGTATTCTTTTTTAAAACATTTAATATGACCTCATAAACCAGGGATGAAATAAAATCCTTTTAAGAATGCAGAAATAAGGACTTCCCTGGTGGCTCAGCGGTTAAGAATCCGCCTGCCAATGCAGGGGACACAGGTTCAAGCCCTGGCCCAGGAAGATCCCACATGCCGCAGAGCAATGAAGTCCGTGCACCACAACTACTGAGCCTGCACTCTAGAGTCCGTGAGCCACAACTACTGAGCCCACGCACCGCAACTACTGAAGGCTGTGCACCTAGAGCCCATGCTCCGCAACAAGAGAAGCCACCGCACAGCAACCAAGAGTAGCCCCCACTCGTGCCGCAACTAAAGAAAAGCCCACACGCAGCAACGACCCGACACAGCCAAAAATAAATAAATAAATTTATATTAAAAAAAAAGAAATAAAGTTACTCTAAGTCAGGGGTTAGCAAACCTTTTCTTACAGGTCGGTCAGAATCTTAAGCTCTGTGAGCCATATGGTCTCTGCTGCGACTACTCAGTCTTAATGGAAAAGAATGAGGAAAAGCTTTACTTTCAAAGATTTGGAGAATGAATGACCCAGCCAAGAAAACGAAACTAAAGCAGTTACTTTATAGCAAAGTAAAAAAGTAAGTGAAAAAAGTAAGTGCTAAGAGAAAGGGGTTGGTTTGTATGGAGTTTAGAAAATAGAAACTCAACAAATTTTGGCAGTGTTTACTGAGCAATATTCAAAGGAAAGAAACTGGCTGTGGCTGGTGACCAGGGGTGAGCTCTAATGGGAGGCTCAGGCTGTTTCTGTAGAATTCCCTTTAGGGCCAAACACATACATCAACTTCCTGATTATTAACTGCATTTTTCCAGTCACCTTCAAACTATGGTGAGGGCACCTGGAAAGTGAAGCAACTTAATAACGAGAAGTAATACTCTCTGAGGAGGCACAGTTATCCCACCAAGATTTATGACCCAACAAAGTCCTGCTGACAGCCAGCTGGATTCCTTCTAACATCTGATCTCAACTCTACCTGCAAGACTATCTTGCTGCCAAGGCCTTACTAATTTCTAATTTTTCAAAATTCCACTTTGATGGTCCAACACAACTTACCTGTATGTATCTTGAGGTGGGTCCGCAGGTTGCTGGGATCACTAAAAGCCTTGCTACAGAAATCACACTTGTGGGGCTTCATACCCATGTGACCCATAAAGTGAACATGAAGTTTGGAAGGAGAGATAAAAGCTTGGGGGCACATGGAGCACTTCCACTTCCTTTCTTTGCTGTGGCTTGGCCCATGGCTGCTGCTGTGGCCCTGGCTAGGAAGATGGTTATGGATGTGGCTGGTCAGGTGGGCTTTGAACTCTGTATAGGAACTGCACTCCTTGCCACAGTTACAGAGGTGCACATCTGGGTGTTCAGGAACACCTTAAGAGAAAGATTATTCAATGTCTCCTGATACTTAAATTTAAAAACTTGTTGATATTAGTAACTATTGCTTATAATTCTCCCTTCTACCAAAATTTCCAGCTTGCCCGCTACATCTTGTTCAATGCTCTAGTCCTAGCATCTCAGATAGCGTGTCAGGCACATACATAGGGAACACTTGGTAAATACTGGATTATAAGGCACCTTTCCTAGGAAAAAAACTTAAGATTTTGTAGTATACAAACTCCTAAACATCACTTGTCATCATGACACAGTGCAAGAAAAAGCCTATGAAGGTTAAACCAACTCAAGAAGCTTTGCTGTCCTTTATGAAATTAAATTGTAATGGTTCAAAAGGAACATAGGAACTTCAAATTCCACAAATCAAAGTCCTAACACAAAAGTTCATACTGTCTGGTCAATAACAATTAGCTTATGAAGAATCTCACGGATTTTAACACTTTTAACATGGGGTAATATCCTGCTTTTATATACACAAAGGTATGTGATTTGTTTCAGCTTACATGTAAATCATTACCAAAACTCTGCTACTGGTCCTTGGTGCTTTTACTATGCTAGATTCATACCAAACAAGTCTTACATAAACTTACCAATCTGCTGAGCATAATCCCGGCTGTAATAAAAAAGCAGTTCATTTTCAGGAGGGATATCTTGTGAGGTGCAGAAATAGATTTTTCCATCATGGGGATAAGCCACCAAATTCTGCTCTTCCCGATTCCTAAGTTATCACATTTAACAGATGAAGCATATTAAATTTATTTTATTAATTAAAAAAAATTTTTTTGGCTGTGCCACAAGGCTTGCGGGATCTCAGTTTCCCGACTAAGGATTAAACCCAGGCCACAGCAGTGAAAGCCCAGAATGCTAACCACTAGGTCACCAGGGAACTCCCATCAAGCATATTAATTTTGAAATATACACTAAACACATCATATCCCTACAGCAAAATCCTATATGAAAACTTAGATGTACTATTTCTCTGGGTCATTTCTCTAATTCCCTATACTACCTATTAGGAGTAACTTGCATAGAAACAGAATTCTTACTTCAATATCATCCTTTATAGTCAGAAATACTACAGTCTGTTACTGGAAGAAAAATAAATAAAGTCTTAAAACAATATAACAAAGACACAGAAATAGATAGCTGAACAAGAATTAACCAAAAGAGCAGCCTAAGGGGTTGACTAATAGCTAATATAAAGAAAAGGTACCCAGGCTTCCCTGGTGGCGCAGTGGTTAAGAGTCCGCCTGCCGATGCAGGGGACACAGGTTCGTGCCCCGGTCCAGGAAGATCCCACATGCCGCGGAGCAAACGGGCCCGTGAGCCATGGCCGCTGAGCCTGCGCTCCGCAACGGGAGAGGCCACAACAGTGAGAGGCCCGCATACAGCAAAAAAAAAAAAAAAGAAAAGGTACCCACTTGCAAGGTCAATGGTAATTGTATCATTCCTTACTGCATTAGTAAGTTGAATGAACTGTTCATAAAACAAGGATAGTTTCTTATATTTTGATTTATAATAACCCTTAGTCAACAACTACTGGGGTGAAAAAGGTGAAAAGTCTTAGGCTTTGAAGTATGTTCAGATATCACTGTCATTTGGATTCTTCGATTCTTCCCTATTTTATTCAAAGCTTCCTACTGAAAAACCTCTGAATCGTAACTGTTTCTTTCATCCAAGTCTACTCTTACCTGGCTTTGCGCACAAACATCATCCAATTACATTCATTTTCGTCAGTTGTAATGATGCAGAATTCTAGGACACCACTGTGGTATATCTGTCAACAAAAGGCAAACATACACATCAGATGAACCGAAAAGTGATACACAATGCTACGTTTAGCCTAGCAATAATCTCATTTACTTTGCAGTAGGTACCAACTTTCCTAGTCAGTGTGAAAATACATGGTTGTCTTCTCAAATGTTTGTCATTTCACCAGTCCCCCTATTTCCAGCAGTACGATAAAGACCACTAGGGACCTACAGTTAGTGCTCAGTGTATAGAATCATGTTGCTCTTGATTATTCACATTTTGGCTTGACTGGAAAAGACATAAGAAACAGTCTGCTTGTCTTCACCACCTACCACACGAATGGACATTAAGGTCAGAGAACCACCTCTTCTCATTATTTCTCCAATGCACGTAGCATTCCTCTATGTTTACTCCTGGATACCACAATTAAAGTCCCCAAGGCCAGTGGCACTCTACCTTTCCAACTATCACAAGACCCATTTCCCCCTTACTTCAATTTTTGCAGGCATCATTCTCAACCTATTGACTAAAATTCTATATAAACATGTTATAGGAATAGCTGTTTATATCAAAAACTTAAGTTTCTAGCCCCTTCTGTTAGAAAACTAGAGAAATAATCTTAGCTTCAAATTCTAGAATTGTTTCCCAAGCTAAATATTTGAGGAATGTTTTAGTTGATTACAAAATAAAACTTTCAACATATAAACAAAGTCCATGGCCTCAGCTGCCACAAGTAATAAAAATGAATAATCATTGAGTTATCTAACAAAATGGAGACTAAAACAGTTTATCTTCCATATTCAACACCTGATGTTTTGCTATGTATAATAAGTTGGCTACCAAGAACAGAGAGAATGCACTATTAAATGACTGATAGTGAAAGGCACTGTATGAATCTTGGCTACGTTTTTAACTACCTCATTACAGTGAAAGCAACCAAAAGTCACAGAAAAGTTTCATAAACACTGACCTTCCAGATATGATTAACTGCCTTGTCTGTCCATTCTGCTACTTCCATGGAGTGACTCTGCTGGCCAATAAGAGGCCCAAAGCAAGTCCGCACAGGAATGGTTTCTCCAGTCCATACACCTATCAGTGGAAGGACATGAACTACACAATCAATGATTTAAACATCTAATCAGATAAGAAGAGAGTAGCTTAACTCATACAAAGAATCTTATTTTCAATGAACCTAAGTACTACTGATATTCTAGCACTCCTGAGAGGTAGATAAGTGTTATGGGTCCTATCCTGTAAATAAGGAAAAAGTAATAAACAGATTAGATAGGGGCTCATAAGAAATAAGCAGAGTAAGAAGCAGTATCAGAAATTCCTGAACCATTTTTATATACAAGGAACCAAACCATGTCCCTCCAAATACGTTATTTTGGAGTTGACACATAAAAAAGACTAGAGAACATCATTCTATCATAAAAAAGTAAAGCAATTACTACAAAATAAATCAAACGTCTAAGATCACTTGTGCTTAAAGCACTGCTCTTTACTATCTAAGCTGTTTAATGCTTTCAACTGACCCATGCCTAAGTTACACCTGAAAGAATAACGAACCTAGTATTGTATTTTCGAAGAATGGCACAGTGATTCAGATACCACGTTAAGTTCCAATATGGATAAGCATACTTTGGCAGTCTACATTTCTTATTACCTTTTCCTAAGGAGTATTAGGCAATTTACAAACATCTGATGTAAATATCTTTAGTGATAAAGAAGTTATCAATGGTGAATTTTCAATGTTTTATAAAAGAAACTAAGTTTCAAGGAGTGCTTTGTCATGATTATTGATAGTGGATGATACAGCTGAAAATAAAAGTCAAGTCTTCAAAGACTCAGGCTAGGATTCTCTCCTCTATTCAATTCTGATTCTAAGCAAGGGGGACTTTCCCAATAAAGTTTTCAACTTGATGTACTGCTGTCACCCCTGGACAAGACAAATATTCCGTAAAAGGATAAATCTCAGCTATAAACTGACTTCTGGATCAACCAAATAATCACTAAATTACACACATCCACTTTTACAACTTCACCCTACAAAGGAAGAAGAACCTCTGATGGGGTTTTATGGTTCCAAGAGTCTTACCAACATCTGCTCCCACAATTGACTGGCGGAGAACAAGCTGCTTTGGGAGAGAAAGCCTCGCTCTGCTCTCTATTGGAGTGTCAGGAACAAAAGTCACCGGTCCGTGATCTGGGCAGTCTGAGGGATAGGCTCGGTCACAGAGAGTGCACCCTGAAGATGGGAAATTTGAGACATAAATGGGGTCAGTTCTAGCAGGCAAATGAATGACCACCTGCTTTTTTATTTAAATACAAATTATTAAAATGTAACCAGTACGAAGCTAGGTTCTAGTAGAAATTCTCTGATCAAAGAACCACTTTCTTACACTAAAATATATATCCACTGTTATATCTCTCTTCAGCAACATTTGATAATTTTCTTTTGATCCAACTGGACAAGTTTTCTATTCAATGCGTAAGAGAAAGACTGATCAAAAAATAAGCCTACATTACTTCAAGAATCAAGTATATTATTCCTTACATTGAGTAGGTAAGTAATACCTTGAGATATGATGTTCTAAAGTCCAAAAGATTCCAATTCTACCAAACTATAAGAGGAAACTGAGTTGAAATGCTGTAGCGATGCAAAGCCAAAACAGAGATGACAATAGAGCACAACAAAGTCAGAGCCAGCTGCACCACTGCTCTCTTTTGCTTCACTATTAACAAACTGGCTGACCACGCTTTGATGACAAGCTCTTAAGACAAAAAAAATATGCAACCTGCTCTTGGGACAGCAGGTGAATCATATTCTTGCAGACATATTTGCTTAACGTTCTTAATTCTTACTGTTCATGCGGTCTTTTTGCATTGTCAGAAAAAATGCTGAATTCATATTCTGTTTTCTGTGCTTACTGTAACTTCACTTTTACAAGCTCAGGAGTGTCCTCCTTCTCCATAAATCTTCTGTTCTATTCTTTTACTTTCCTTTCTCACTGTTACCTTAACAGTAGTATTAATGACCCTATTTAGTCAATGACTGTGTTCAAACTTTCCAAATTCATTCACAAAATAGTTGTAAATACATAAACCTTAGAATCGCAGCCTTCTAGGTGCCTTTTTCTCCTCAGAAATCCATTAGAAATTACCGCTTAAATGGCATAAAATATCAGTAAGTTTTCATATTTAGCCAAAGCAGTAATAATATATTACTTCTTCGAGTACTACTTGATTAAAAATTCTTTGAATATCAGACTAGAGATCCCCTACACTCTATGAGAACTTATTCTCCAATGCTCTTAACAAGAAACCATGTTAACTCTTCAAACAAAGGAGATTCAGAATTCATACTGCAAAAAATGCTTACAGGTTTCCTTCAAAGATATACAAATGGCCAATAAGTACATGTAAGATGTTCAACATCATTAGTCATTAAGGAAATGCAAATTAAAACCACAATGAGATGCCACTTCACACCCACTACAATGGGTATTAGAAAAAAAAAAGTCTTGGCAAACATGTAGAGAAAATGGAACCCTCATACACAGATGCTGGGAATGTAAAATGGTGCAGCCACTTTGGAAAACAGTCTGGCAATTCCTCAAAACGAGGAATTCCACTCCTAATATATATCCAAGAAAATTAAAAACATATGTTCATACAAAAACTTGTACGTGAATGTTCCTACCAGCATTGAATATAATGGCCAAAAAGGAGAAACAAAATATTCATAAAAGATAAATGGATACACAAAATGCGGTATATGCATACAATGGAATATTCTTCTTCCAAAAAGAGGAATAAAGTACTAATACATGCTATAACATGGATGAGCCATCACAACATTATGCTGGAAAGAAGCCAGACACAGCCACATAATGTATGATTCCATTTACATGACATGTCTAATAGGCGAATCCAGAGAAAGTAGATTATTGGTTGCCTGAGAACGGGGGGCAGGGGTGAGAGTGACTGCTAATGGGGTTTCTTTATGGGGCGATAAAAATTTTGGAATTACACAGTGGTGATGGTTGTACAACCTTGTCAATATACTAAAAACCACTAAACTGTACACTTTAAAATGCATATGTGAATTATATTACACATGATCTAATAAATATGTCTTATGTTGAAAAAGCAAATGGCATGTCACACAGAATACCTTACTGAAATTTACTTCTATAATTAACTATCTGTGAAATCTTGGGAAATACCTTAAGCATTATTAGGCTAAGCTTACCTGTAAAATACAGAAATGACTGTTTCCTTACTTCAGGAAGATGCTATAAGAACCCACAAAATGTCTATATACTGTTTGGCTTACCTGAGGAAAAGGCACCACATTAATACAAAGGACAATACAAAGGCAAATAAAAGTTCCAAAGTCTAGTTACTTCCTATACTCCCTTAACACCTGACTTTGTGACTAAACCTGTTAAGGATGATGGCCCTCTCTATCAATATCTCCAAAAGAAAAAGGCTAAGCACACTCACAAATTGTAAACAAGGTTGCCATATTTTCCTTGTTTGAATTGGAGTCTTCCATTTGCAGTGAAGGTGGTACAAAAGAAAGACTGTCTGAAGACACATCTACATGGCCTGTCCCCATAGCAACCTCCTGGGTGATGGAGGAGACAGCCACAGGTTCTAGGCTTAGGCCAACTTCATGGAGGGAAACAGATTCTAGGGAGGCGAGGTTGTGTGAGGTAGAGAGTGCCACGCTTACAGAGTTGGTGCTCATGGCCACGGTGTGGATGGAGTCACTGAGGGCACTGTCAGACATTCCGTTGACCCGACTTGCAATGTGGTCTGTCTCCATGACCACAGGGAGCTCCAGGCCATTCCCATGAATGGGTATCACACCACCATGTCCTACAGTTTCTGCTGCAAGGTTGTTGCTCACAGAATCCACAGAAAGAGGTTCATGACTTCTGGAGCCATTTGGGATTTGGGTATGCTCGCCTGCAACACCATCCATGGTAAGCTCTTCTGCCATTCCATCTGTAGAGATTGGGCTGGTGACCCTAGAGACGTTCTCCATAGTGATTGTTGTGTCCAAGGCCACCTCATGGCCATCAGTGGGATGAAGACTTTGGGCACCATGTGTGTTCACAGAGCGAGAGTCTATTGAAACAATGCCTGGTTCTAATCCAACATTTCCATTGGACTGATAGGGATCTAGCGCCGAAGGGTTATTGGTGATAGATAATGCTGTATTACCATCAACATTTATAGAGTTAGGGTGGATATACTGAGGAGGTGGTCTGTCAGCTAAATAAGATAAAATGCCTGAGAAAAGGAAAAGATGAGATATCAGGAATTTTTCAGTATATTGTTAAATATAAAGAATTCCAAATTCCTTACAAATGTAACTAAACTAAAATAATCTCCTACCTATCTCTTTGGTTTGATATCTATATACTTTATAAATAGCAACATACATATACCACAACTCAGTTTTTCCTGTGAAACTCAGAATTCATAAAATATTAACTATGTTCCTTTGAAGTCACTAGAAATTAATCACTTATAAATGCTGCCTTTAATATATACATGGCTGGAGTTCCTGAGTCTTTAGATGCTGAAATCTGCTCTATAAGAGTTAAAAGGTAAAATCATTTAAAAGATTTTCCATGTGAAAAATAAAAATTAAATATAATTTTTAACTTATTAGACTATCATAAAACATTAGGCTCTATTCAAAACAAGTCACAATTATACCTGCTTTATTAAGACAGAAAAAAACATTTGAACACTCGTGCTTATGAAGATGTGGTGAAATGGTACTTGCTGCATTGCCAGTAGGAGCCTAAATTTCTAAATCCTCCTTGGAAAGTATCTATAATAATAACCTCAAAAATATTCATACCCTCTTGCACAAGAAATTCCACTTATGGTAATCTCACCTAAATGCATTTTGTAAGTATTATACACAAAGACATTCATATATGATTATTAAAAAAACTGGAAAAAACTGTCCAACAATAAAGATATAATAAACCATGGAATATCCACTCAGTAGAATATAATGCATCATTAAAAAGGATAATTATGAAAACCACACAGCAGTTGGGAAAAATAGCTATGTAAAAATAGAGAAAAATATTAAGTAAAAAAAAGGGTACACAATTGTATAGAAAGCGCTATATAGTGTTAATTATGAAAAACAGTAAAAACCTATACATAAAAATAAAAGACAGGAAGGAAGTACACCAAAAAGATGGATGATGGGACTATGAATGATTCCCCTTCCTCCTTATTTGCTAAATTTTTTGAAATGAGTATATAATACTTCTAGAATAAAAATTCAATAAACTTTAATTTATAATAAACAATGACACTTGTAAGCAGGACATGTGGTTGATAGGAATTAAAACTGCAGAATTATTAAAACTGAACCAAGGAGATGCTAGAGGAGACAAGAAAAATTGTTTATGTGCCATTAAGAAATTAAGCTTAGGGCTTCCCTGGTGGCGCAGTGGTTGGGAGTCCGCCTGCCGACGCAGGGGACGCGGGTTTGTGCCCTGGTCTGGGAGGATCCCACATGCCGCGGAGCGGCTGGGCCCGTGAGCCATGGCCGCTGAGCCTGCGCTCCGCAGCGGGAGAGGCCACAACAGGGAGAGGCCCGCATATGGCAAAAAAAAAAAAAAAAAAAAAGAAATTAAGCTTAGTCAAACTGCTATGTTAATATGTTATCTATATGTTCTAAGAGGAAAAGTACATAAATATGAACAATTTTTTCCCACAAAGATTAATGTCTAATAGTGACACAGAAAAAAGTGTTATTCAAGCCTTCAAGAACTGAAGTTAAGAGTTGGCTGAATTCTTTCTCCTAAATTCCTGAATAACTATAACACTTACCAGGTAGAATGGTTCTGAAGTAACTGCTCTCAAGGTGGGGGTAAGGTGGTGGAGGTAGGGTGTAGTTTCTTTCAGGTAACCCACACATCACCCCTCGATCCCCAATACCCATTGGGAGCATGAGTGACAAAGCAGAAGGCAGAGAGCTCAGGGAGGGACCCAGGTTTGGAATCGCCACTGGCAGCCCTACAAAAAAAAATTTTTTTTCTCCATTAAAAGTAAGTATCTTAGGGCTTCCCTAGTGGCACAGTGGTTAAGAACCCGCCTGCCAGTGCAGGGGATATGGGTTCAATCCCTGGTCAGGGAAGATCCCACATGCCGCAGGAGCAAATAAGCCCATGCACCACAACTACTGAGCCAGCGCTCTAGAGCCCGCAAGGCACAACTACTGAAGCCTGCGTGCCTAGAGTCCGTGCTCCGCAACAAGAGAAGCCACTGCAATGAGAAGCCCGTACACCGCAATGGAGAGTAGCCCCCGCTCTCCGCAACTAGAGAAAGCCCGCTCGCAGCAACGAAGACCCAACACAGCCATAATTAAATTAATTTTTTTTTAAAAAGTAAGTACTTTAAAATTCTGTAATCACTTGCTCAACTCTTAGGAAGGTTTTTGCAATGGGCAAAAATCTCACCTAGCAGCCCTTTACATCCACAGATAGGTAGTGTTGTGCAGACATCCACAAACAAGTCCTACATTTAATCAAGTTAGTTTTAAAATGCCAACTTGATCATCCAGTTGTCTATTGCTCTTAAGTATCAAAGCATTTAATTACAATTAAAAACCTAGTTTAAATACAATTTAAGAAAACAAATTATTAGAGATAAAAAGAATGGGAAGAAACATACCAAAGATCAAAGAAATATATCAAAGTTCAGAGTGGTCTCTGAGTAGTGATAGAACAGTTGTTTGTTTTTCTAAGAATTTTCTTTCTTTCTTTATTTGGGTCTTTGTTGCTGCGCACAGGCTTCCTCTAGTTGTGGCGAGCAGGGGCCACACTTCGTTGCAGCACGTGGGCTTCTCATTGTGGTGGCTTCTCGTTGCGGAGCACGGGCTTCAGTAGCTGTAGAGTGCAGGCTCAGTAGTTGTGGCCTGCGGGCTCAGTAGTTGTGGCGCAGCACAGGCTTAGCTGCTCCACGGCATGTGGGATCTTCCCGGACCAGGGCTTGAACCCGTATCCCCTGCACTGGCAGGCGGATTCTTAACCACTGTGCCACCAGAGAAGTCCCCAGAGTTTTTAAATTTATTTTTGCACTTTACTATATTTTCCATTTTATATGGTGAGAACGTTTCACTTAAAAAAAGATATGCTTCTGGGGGCTTCCCTGGTGGCGCAGTGGCTGAGAGTCCGCTTGCCGATGCAGGGGACACAGGTTCGTGCCCCAGTCCGGGAAGATCCCACATGCCGCAGAGCGGCTGGGCCCATGAGCCATGGTCGCTGAGCCTGTGCGTCCGGAGCCTGTGCTCCACAACGGGAGAGGCCACAACAGTGAGAGGCCTGCGTACCGCAAAAAACAAAAACAAAAACAAGAAGGCCTGGGCGCAGCAACAAAGACCCAATGCAGCCAAGAAAATTAATTAATTAATTTTTTAAAAAATGCTTCTACTTGGAAATTAATGTAAAGCTAAATGTAAAACTGTACATACATATTTTCATATAATCTTTTGTATATATGCTGTACTTCATGATTTTTAAAAATTTGTACTTTATATTTACCTTGGACTATATCTATCCGCAAGTGCTAAAGTGACCCTGTGCCTACGTATCATAATGAACAATCACCAACTTGGGCAGTGCTGATTCGCATTATTTTTGCCAGCGGCAGTACTTTTTAATAGGTTCTTCCTCCTCAATAAGAGTGTCCACTAAATGGAATGCCTAAGAGATAATCAAATGAGTTAAGAAGTAACAGTTTTTTAAAAAATTTCTTTTGCGGACACTAAAAGAAATGTGAAGACACCCTAGTTTAGACAAACCTTATTTAACGGCTGCATATTAGTAATTAAGCAGGTAATTCTCTATAGAGAACTAAACAACTTAATAGATTTAAAATACTCTTAAACATTAACTCTTACTTTGATAAAATCCAATACATTACAATGTCAAAGACGGAAGAATCACTATCTTGCCACTGTAAGACTCAATGGCTTACTTGTTTCATTTCTATTTCAGTAGAAAGAAAAAATTGAACTAGCCAGATAAAAAGGTTTTAAAAGTACAGTGATGGGGAAAAATGAGCTTTTCCTATATTTATTCTGTCCCAGTACTGAGGCTCAGGGGGAGTTCTACGTAGGAGCTCCATCTCTGAAACCTCCTCTTTGACCATAATTCTAGGCCTGGTGTGTTTGCAGCTGTTGCCAGTTTGATATCATAGAAAATAAAGCTGAATTTCCCATGTGTTCTAGGAATAGTTATTACAGTAACTTTGATTCTCTCCTAATAACCCAGAGACAGAATGCCAAGGGGAAAAACAGATGAATGGGTAACCCTAGATAAAATGCCAAATCAACTACAGCTCTACAGACAAAAGGCCACCAACCCAAGAAGAGAACAACCAGAAAAAAACCACTACTGCTATTCTATCCACTAGGACTTCAGTACTCTAGAAAAATTGCTGCCATATGTGGAACCACCATTTAGACCTGCTGGGCTTCTCCCTTCCACTCTTAAAGGGGCTTTCACCCCGCTGTAGGCTCCATTTAGAACTGATAATGCAATTAAGTGCTAAAATTCAGTCACTCTCCCTTACCACTCACCTGGGGCTGGGATGGCATTGTGAGTGGGTGAGGCAGCCAACCCCAGGTGACTCCCTGAGACTGGCAAGGCATTGCTCACAGAGGATGAAGTCAGCTGCTCCATCCCCACTGGGCTCAGGTTCATTTCATTCATCCTAAGAAAGAGCAGACACAACCAGTTATGCAAAAAATTACCTCAGTGACTCTGTTTAAGGTACTGAAGAACCTGAAACAATGGAGGCGGGGAAATGGGACTTAACCAACTATGACTTCATTGCTATGCTCACAGCTCCCTGATAACTAGTGTCATTGGGACTCAGAGATGTTAACTCAGCCATCATACAGCAGAAACAGGATTTAACTCAGGTGTGCCTCGCTCCAAACCCTAAGCACACTATCTAAAGCAAAGTTTGCAATCCTTAGAGCACACTGGCAACAAGGGTTTGTTTTTTAAATTCACCTAAGTTTCTTCCTTCACAGTATTTAGCTTCTCCAACCGGCTTATTACTTTAAACCAGGAGTTTTATAGACAGTCTGTTTTAACTTACTCAAAGAATTTTTACTAATTCCTTTTACCAGGAGTTAAAGTGATACTGGGTGTGAATTAGATTACCAATCGTATAAAGAAGCACCATATCTTCTCCATGGATCAGCATTTTATTAAAATCCTGTATAGATACCTTAATAATTAATCAATAATTTTAGTAATATCCTCCACATATCAAGGTTCATTAGGCAAGCTTTGCTAGCTACTTTATTAAAAATTACTTCATATTTGCTCACCAATTCTACAAAATAAGGTAACCAAGGAAACAGTGGCTCAAAGAGGGCTTGTCATATGCCCCAAATCACACAGCAATGAAATAACACAGATCATGCTGCAAAATACTGTCAAAAAGTTTTTCAATACACCAAACTTTTTTTTTCTAGAGACCATTTTTGGCTGAAGAATCTGAGAACTGCTTTTTCCATAAAATCCATCTTGTAGTGCCATTGACAAAGTCATTAGAATAAGAGTATACTGATTTGAATAAGATATTACTAGAGATTGTTATCAGTATTAGTTCCTATGTCAGAATTTAGAGACTGCCATATTATAAACAACTTCAAGAGGCCAGCCAACAGGCTATCCAAAGGAGGTCACCAAGTGACCTCCAATGCTTATACTGAGTTATCAGTGATTCAAGTTCATGCGCAAGCACCTATGTACAAGGGAGGGGTGAAGAACAGGAAGGGGAGTCAAATCGGTCTATACACTCCTTAGCAGTGAAGGCAAAACTTAATCTGAAAAATGGCAATATCAGCTACCAATCAACATGAAAATAATAATAACTAATACTTATTACTCCCTTACCTTAGGTGTTAGGCACTGGGCTAAGTGATAACATGTAAAATTACCTCACCTAATCCTTATAACTACTGTGAGGTAGGTATTATTCTTAATCCCATTTTAGAGATGAGAAAATTGAGACTCAGGCTAAGAAACTTAACCCAAAATTACATTAACTAGTAAGTGGCAGAGTCGGGATTTAAATCCAGGTCTGCCTAATTTAAGAAACTAGTAAGTCGCAGAATTGGCATTTAAGTCCAGGTCTGCCTAATTTAAGAAATCTAAACTCTTAACTATGACTAGAAAAAGACAATTACAATAAAAGAAACTTTTTGCCTTTTACAGTTCCAACACTTATGATCTGTGTATTTATATTGTGGAGTATGTTTAAAGTCCCACATAGACCTATTCCTGAATTATTCTCTATCCATAAGCTTCAACCTTACTCCGGGCTAGGTATCTCATACAACTAGGATCCCAGACGTTAATAAAGTGTACAAAGCTGAGAGCGATACCCTATATAGACTAGGCATTCTGAAATATGTATTTGATTTGGATGAAGCAATGCAAATTCATCTTTACTAGAAAGACAACTAGCATCACATGGCAAATGAGATACACCTTATGAAAGACAGCACATTAATAACAGTATTTAATTATGCTATAAAAGAATGCAAAAAGCCTTATAGCCTGAAGAAGCGATAGCTAACAATTTTGAAGGTTTCTGGGTTTGGGGTGGTTTAAAACAGACTTTTCCTGTGACTTTTTATAGCTACAAACATTGACTCAAACTTTAGAACCAGTGGAGCAGTAATGACCTACAAAAAAATGGTTACGATAATTTTTTTAAGTACAATTAAAAGTCTGTAGCTTCAATTTCCATGCTGAAAATTTCTGAGTATTAATCTGTGCACCTCATCTCAAGACAAAAATCAAAACGGTGCTTCTAGGTTGACTCTTAGGCCTTCTCAGACCAGTTCAAACAGGAGTTTAATGTGAGAGGCTCAGCAGATTTCTGCTTTGCTGTGAGTCACTAAAATGTGATGATCTCAGCAGCCATAAACCAAAGGTAACTAGTATCCCACAGAGAGAAAGCAGATGAAGGGAATTTACAGTATGAGCCTCAAAAGACTCCCTCATTCCAAAGTGCAATTCTATTCTAGCTCCTTTTCTCATATGGGATGCTAGGAAGCAATCTTGGGAGAAGGGCCAGAATCAAGATACTAACTAAGCTCGCTCTTCTTCCCTATGCATTCACTGTAGAATCATATCCTTCATCTTCTCTAGTTTATGTGACCTATGTATGAACCATTTGTTGATCTTACGACTTTTTCTTAGAATGACATAAGAAGCTAACTGAAATGCAGCCACTTTGCAAATGCAACAGACAATTTCAGTGATTTGGATGAACTTTTTTTTAATCTTCCTTATCCTCAACATACAGCCTATGAAAGGGCTCATGAAGAATGGCCAAATGTAACTCTTTGGCACACTTCTGTACTGTAGTGGCATGGTACCACACTGTACTGTAGTGGCATGGTACCACAAAGTACTTTCAACATTAACACGGAGCCTGCACAATTAATAACTTAATTTCTCTACATTACCAGCCAAGCCAGACGGTAACCAGCAAAATTCAAGGTGAAACATGGTTTTGAGCTAAAAACACACTTCGAAATCCAGATAAAAATATTATTAAATGCGCAAATAACTCAAAGGCAAGGATAAAGATGTCCAACGAGCCAACAATCGACGTAACGGCTATTCGGAACAACTACTCACATTTGGAGTAAATCAAATGTAATGAGAGTATATTCAACCCAATACTGGTTTCTGGATGTTTTGTTCCCTTTGGGACAAACCCACTTGCCAATCGCACCTGTAACCTGCCCAATGGCACCAAAAACAAAAGCACTCTTAAGTCTCATTTGCCAAATGTTTTCCAAAGATGTCACCAACGCTGAGCTCACCAAGCTACTCACCTGTGATGCATCTGCTGGGGGCCAAGCGTCAGAGAAAAGCGCACACGGGTGGTGGAGAACCGGCATCAGGGTTTGCGTTCCAGGGTCACGTGCTACCGCATCTTGCTTACAACCGCTGCACAAACGCGGCCATTCGTCCCCGGGGCCGCCCGGGGCAGCCCAACTTCTCCCGAGGGCCGGCGGCCGCGCACCCCGCCGTGAGATAAGGCATGCCGGGGGACACCCGGGGCCTTTCCTCCAGAAGCTTCGGGAGGGGGGCTACCTAACCTGAGGGGGAGGACAAGGGCGGTCACCAAAACACGGGAAGGATGCAGCCCCCGTCCCCTCCCCACCAGAGAGC
>NW_020175731.1:643432-718523 GCF_003031525.2 Neophocaena asiaeorientalis asiaeorientalis | reverse complement strand
CAGCCCACCTGCCGGCCGCGCGGGGGTCGCGCACGCCTGCCCCACCGCTTTGTTCTTCATCCGGGCAAAGCTCGCCTCGGGGCCCTCCCCGCCAGCACGACCCACTGCTCCGGGGGCCGCCCGCCTAACGTTCCCCGCCCGGCCCGGCCCAACCCGCAGTGTCCTCAGGGCCGCACCCTCCAAGGCGCGTTTCCGGCTCCTCAGCCACTCTCGGCGCCCGCTGCCCCGCCCCTTGTGCGTGCGCCCCTCCCCGCCACGGCCCGCAAGCGGCGCCAGCGCACCGACTCCCCTCCCCCAAGCCACCCCGTTCCGCGCTTGCGCGCCGCGGGGACTCGGGCCGGAGGGGGAGGGCCGTGAGAGGCTCGGCCCGGAACGCCTCGTCTCAGTCCGGCCGGGTCGAGTCGAGCGCCGAGTGATCGATCCCGTTGCTAAGTAACCAGGGCTGACGTGCGCGCAGGGAGTGAGTTCTGAGTCTTAAAAATCCACCAGACTTAGGATTTCAGTCTTCCTGGCATTCTCCTAGTAGGAAAGCGTGGGTCCACGCAAGCCCACAAGCTTTGAAATAAGGAACTTAACCTAGAGGTGTTGGTGGTGTGGCCCAGGAGGAGTTGAATATCCCGAATATTTGTCGTCATACGTTACATCTGAAGGTTGCTCAGTTTCCTTGCTTGAAGTCATAAAGAGTGGTGTTTGGGATTTTGTACAAATTTCCTTCCCCTTCTCTCTTTGCCGTTCGTTCCCTACTGCATGTCAGGCACTGTGCTAAGCCCTAGGGATACTCAGATGGCTTTCAAGGAAAGTGGTCCAAGTTCGTGAGGATTGGACAATGAAACAGCACACACTACCTGTGAGCTTCCATTCACCAGCAGAACAGCAGAGACCCAGGAATTCCTCCTTTCATTCAGAAGACATTTGCTGAATTACATCTCAAACATAGGATACAAAATAACACGCAGGTCTTGACTTTCAACAGCTTGCAGTGTAGTAGGGACCGGTGAGTTTTGAAAATTCAGTCTCATGTGAAAGACAGAGGCACATACAATATTTTGGACGAGAGCCTGGAGTGGTGTCAACTCACGTAATGTCTCCCTTCCTTTACTTCTCAGAAGGAGAAAGAACATTCCAAGTTGAGGGAACTATTCACTGAACACTGGCAGGTCACGTTGGTTTTGCTCTCGTTGACAACAGATATCAATAGAAACCTAAATCAAGAAAGTCATCATATCACAACTAAGTGAGAGACAATATTCCCTAAAATGTCACATCAAACCTGGGGCCTAGGGAGAGATGATGTCTTACAAAGGCTAAATAATTTCATTCTGGTTTTCCATGCCTATTCTTTTTGAACAATTTTATTAATTTCAGAAGTGTATGTAAAAATCAGGTCAGATAAATGTAAGAGCTAAAACTATACTACTTACAGAAGAAAATATAGCAGAAAATCTTTGTAATCTTGATAGGATACAAAAATCAGGAACCACTAAAAATTTGACAAATTGAACTTCATCAAAATTAAAACTTTCGGTCTTGAAAAGACACTGTTGACAAAATGAAATGTCAAGCCAGAGATGGGGAGAAAATATTTGCAAAACAAATATCTGACAAAGGACTTTTATTGGAATGTATATAAACCCCTTTAAACTAAATAATAAGGCAAACTACCCAACTTTTTTAAATGGGCAAAATGTTTGAACAGCCACTTCACCAAAGAAGATATATGCATGGCAACTAAGCACACAAAAAGATGAGCAATTATTATTGATTAGGGAAATGCAAATCACAACACAATGAGATAACATTATACACATCCTAGAGTGGCCAAATTTTAAAAGGCCAACTACAACAAGTGTTGGTGCAGATACAAAACAACCGGAACCCTCACACTTTGCTGGTGGGAATGCAAAGTGCTGAAGCCATTTTAGAAAACAACTTAGCAATTTTTATACCATATGATTCAGTAATTAAACTTCTAGGTGTTTACCCAAGAGACAATACAAACATATGTACAAAGACATGTACAAAAATGTGCATAGAAGCTTTATTTATAATAACCTCAAACTGGAAATAACCCAAATGTCCATCCACTGGTGAATGAATAAACAAATTAGAGTATATCTATGTAGCGGAATACTATTCAGCAATAAGAAGGCAAAAGCTATTCATAGGTGAATCTCAACAGCATTAAGCTAAGTAAAAGAAACCATACACAAAAGACTACACAATATGTGTATCCATTTATATGAAATTCTAAAAAAGGAAAAACTGTAGTAATAAAAAGCAGGTAAGTGTCCGGAGTTGAGGAGGAATGGGAGGAATGAGACTGCCTGCAAAGGGGCATGAGGGGACTTCTAAGGGTGATGTAATTATGTTGATTGTGGGAGTGGGTGTATGACTGCATACATTTGTCAAAATTCATCAAATAGTACATTTGAGATTGATGAGTTTTATTGTATGTAAAAATACCTCGAGTAAACAGTTCTCAGAGTTTTCTGAGATAGATGCTCTTCCTGGGTTATAATCCTCAAATTTGGCTTGAATAAAATTTTCCATTTCTTTCTTTTAAGAAAAAAACACTCAAAAAGTTGCTTTAAAAAGAAAATGATATCAGGGACATCAAAAATTGAAGCATCCTAACCCCATTCCCCAGACCAGATTAGGTCCACCGTATGTTCTCTCACCGTCCTTATCGTCATTGTAATTAATTGTTTAATTTTCTGTCTTGCCAAGTAGATTTTAAGTTTTGGGGACAAGACCCATGTCTATCTTACTTAATGCTATATGACATAGCACAATTTTCAGCATATATTAGGTTCTCAATAAATATTTGTTAAATGAATGAAAGTCAAACCGGCATAAATCAAAGCTATGCTTATTGACTCAAATATCTACTTACTTGGAGACCTACAGTAAAATGGATGCCCGCAGTTGTCTAAGGAGCTGATTTAGGGTGACTTACCACTTAGGAGACACCAAGGTGCCACTGAGACAATAAAAACAATAGGAGAATTACTGACCAATTAGACAAGTAGAAATGAAGAGCATAGCTGCTCTTTGAGAACCCAAGTATTAGAAAGACTGTGGAACGAAGATGTACGGTTGCAATCAAAGGTAAACCTTAGAGATAATTGTGTATAAGACAAATCAGATAGCAAGCATTAATATTTTGCTGGATGGCAAAGACAGAAACAGCAAATTACCTTTTTTTTTTTTAATTTATTTATTTTTTTATTTTTGTCTGCGTTGGGTCTTCGTTGCTGTGCGCGGGCTTTTCTCTGGTTGAGGCGAGCAGGGGCTACTCTCTGTTGTGGTGCGCGGGCTTCTCATTGCGGTGGCTTCTCTTGTTGCGGAGCACAGGCTCTAGGTGCACGGGCTTCGGTAGTTGTGCCGTACCGGCTTTGTTGCTCCACGGCATATGGGATCTTACCGGACCAGGGCTCGAACCCGTGTCCCCTGCATTGGCAGGCGAATTCTTAACCACTGCACCACCAGGGAAGCCACGCAAATTACCTTTAAACGTTAACTTCTAGCCCTAAAGACAAGGACAGTAATGGGTAAGTTTGGGCCTGGACTGGGCTTCTTAGGATATTTTTCTTTCAATTGACTCTAATTAAGGTTTCAAATCCTACTTCTGATTGCTCATGTAAGGGAGGGTCTGGAAATACGACTTCTTACGTGGGTAAACCTGTTCTTTGGAATTCTTGGGATTCTCATACATAAGCCTGATTTATTGTAAATCAGACTTATGATTTACAATCTGATATAATAAATTATAATTATCAAATATAACTCTAACTGACTTATTTCTTTAGTATTTGCAGAAAGGCATGGAAAGGCTAGAGTTTGTTCAACAAATATGTGTTGGGTGCCTACTACTGCTCTAGGCACTGGGGAGATAACAGTGAACTAAACAGGGAAAAGATACCCAGTCTTTATGGAGCTTACATTATAGTGGAGAAAAATAATAAATAATTAAAATATAAAATATACGAGATAGCAATAAGTACCATTAAAAGTATGGCAAGGAATATAGATAGTGCTCAGGGATAGGAGCTGCAATTTTAAACAGGGTAGACAGGGAAGTCATCATTGAAAATGTGACATTTGAAACAAATGAGATGAGGGAGTGACCCATCTGCACATCTGCAAGAGTGTTTCACTCAGAGGCAATGGCAAATGCAAAGGCCCCGAGGCAGGAGAATCCCTGACAGGTTTGAGGAATTGCAAGGAGGCCAGTGACACTAGCACTGGACGGTCTAACATGGGAGCCACTAGTCATGTGTGGTTATTGAGCCCCTGAAATGTCCCTAGTTCAAATTGTGTAATTATTTTAGAGTGATTATGTAACTGGCCCCAGTTCTTCACTCCTCTTGTAACCATGCCCTTTACAAGGGGACTTCATAGCTCATCCTAGGAAAAGAAAAAAGTTTTTTCTGCCCCTTGATTCTAAGTTTGCCATGTTAGACATATACTAGAATTCAGCCTAAATCATTGCCCCTCAGGCTCAAGAACTAAATAAATGCTTATTTTCTTAAGCTACTGAGTCTTGAGGTGGTTTATTTGCTGGCAATTTTGAGGCTGCCTTCCTTTTCTTGGATACCACTGATTTTCTGCTTTGACCTTTGGAAACTGTTACATGGGTATAAAATTAACCACTGGTATTTGGAACATTATTTCTCTTGGGTTAAGTTCCAAGTATTTGGTTTAACTTCTCTAAGGGCTGCAGAATGGCTTGTTTTCTAAATGGAGTGTGTATGGGACTAGAACTGGGATAATCTTGTGTGTTCTATGGACTTAAAAGCAGAAAACATGTGATAAACTAATTCAATTCCTCAGATTTGAAGAGACTACACGAATTTCAGTAGACGATCACCCAGGCTAAAACTGCTGAAGAAACCCTGACTTTGCTCAGACTGGGCAGTGTGACCCCTCTATTTGAGGCTGAGCAGAATCGGAAACTAGGGGAAATGATCTGTGGAGTTTAACCAAAGAAATTTTGATGCTGATACTTTTGAATTTAAACCTATAGGGTAAGGTTATTTAAACTTTGGGTTTTAATTTATCCTTAGCAATTTGATAATGGGTGCTTTTTAAAATCTGAAGTATTGGGGACTTCCCTGGCAGTCCAGTGGTTGAGAATCTGCCTTCCAATGCAGGGGATGTGGGTTCGACCCCTGGTCGGGGAACTAAAATCCCACATGCCACAGGGCAACTAAGCTCACACGCCCTGGAGCCTGTGTGTGCGCACCAGAACTAGACAGAAGCCCACGCTGCAAAGAGCCCTCATGCCGCAACGAAAGATCCCACGTGCCACAACAAAGATCCCATGTGCCTCAACTAAGACCGGATGCAGCCAAATAAATAAATAAATGATTTTTAAAAGTCTGAAGTATTACTCTACTGATAATTTATTTGATTGCATAATCTCTGGCCAGCTATATTGAAATGGTTTTCATTAGAGAAAGGAAAAGAATGCGCTTTTGGCCAAGGGACCACCAGGCTTTGAGGTTAATTTAACAAATATATTGTTCTGATCTACTTTAGAGATTTTAATGGGGCAAAAGCTAAACTGGTGCAACATTAGATGCTTTCCCATAAAAAAGTACAAGCATGCTAGCATTGGACTAGAGATCTTAGGCAATGAAATTCAATAAGAAAAAATAAATGAGTTATACTAGAAAAGAAGAAACAAAATTATCATTACTTGTAGACGATCTGATTACAGTTTAAGAAATTGTAGAAAACTATCTTTAAAAAATAACTATTGGGGGACTTCCCTGGAGGTCCAGTGGATAAGACTCTGCTTCCAGGGCAGGGAGCACAGGTTCGACCCCTGGTTGGGGAACTGGGATTCCACATGCTTTGCGGCACGGCCAAAAAAACAAAAAACAAACAAAAACTATTGGCAATTCCCTGGCGGTCCAGTGGTTAGGGCTCCAAGCTCTCACTGCTGAGGACCCAGGTTCGAACCCTGGTCCGAGAACTAGAATTCCACAAGCTGTGTGGTGTGGCCCCCAAAAAACCTATTAGAACTATCTTGAGTGGGGTGTTGTTTCACAAGTGTATACATATATCAAAACTCATTGAATGATGTATTTAATATATGAGAGTTTAACTATATGTAGATTTTCACTCATTTAAAAATCATTAGAACTAGTAAGAGAGATCATGAGGTGACTGGATTAAAAATTAACATGAAATAAGTCAATAGCTTTGAAAAAATTCTATTCACAGCAGCAATCACACCTGTAAAACATCCTGAGATAACCATAACAAGAAGCATGTAAGATCTACATGAAGAAACATATGAAACTTTATTAAAGGGCAAAAAGAAGGCCTGAATAAATGAGTCCTACTATGTTCATATAGGAGAGATTCAATGTTAAAAAAAAAAGTAAATTCTCTCCAAATTAATCTGTATATTTAACACAATCCCAATTAGAATCCCAAAGTTTTCCTCTCTCACGGATATTAAAAGTGCATGTTGGGTTTCCCTGGTGGCACAGTGGTTAAGAATCCTCCTGCCAATGCAGGAGACACGGGTTTGAGCCCTGGTCCGGGAAGATCCCACATGCCGCGGAGCAACTAAGCCCATGAGCCACAACTACTGAGCCTATGCTCTAGAGCCCGTGAGCCACAACTACTGAGCCCGCGAGCCACAACTACTGAAGCCCGCGTGCCTAGAGCCCGTGCTCTGTAACAACAGAAGCCACCGCACTGAGAAGCTGATGCACTGCAACGAACAGTAGTCCCCGCTCGCCGCAACTAGAGAAAAGCCCGCGCCCAGCACCGAAGACCCAATGCAGCCCAAAATGAATGAATAAATAAATAACTTTTTTTAAACGTGCATGTTACTTTCCTCTTCTTTTCCAAATTTGGGCATCCTTGCTCAATAGTTCTTTCAGATAAATTGCAAAGTCAGCCATCCATTCTCCAAGCCTTGAACGTGGTACATTTTTCTGATTCACACCAAGATGCCACATAGACAAGGAAAGGCCTTGTAAATGTGTGGTAGGAGAAGGTAGCCTTGAGCAAGAGAGAAAAAACAAAAACCACAGGGAAGGATTAATGGATCTGACTACATCAAAGTTTTAGATTTCTATTCAATAAAAGACTGCATAGGCAAGGTTAAAATGCAAATAGTGTTTGAGAAGTTCAGAAAAAAACAGTAATAAATTGTACCTAAATATTTGTGGTTCTTTAAATCTTGCTGCAAATTATATTATCTTTAAAATAGAATGTGGTAGGTGTGGGTAAAGGATTAATAAAACTTTTCCTCTTCTTGCACAACAATTTGACCTTCAGTTAACTTGCTGTTATCTGTTTCTCTGAAACCTAATAAAGATCAAATGTCAGCTATGTTGTTAGGCAGCCTGACTTAATATTAAAGCAATTACCCGATTGTTAGATTGCATCTGGGTTGCCACAACGATAGCTGGTGGGGGAGCATAGCTTTGGGCTTTTCTGAGTGTGAAGACTAATTGGGCCCATGGTGAGGTCCCTGGAAGCTATGCCTATGGGGTATTTACAAGACATACTGGCTCCCGAGGGGTACCAGACATCTAAGTCAGGGCAGCTGCCACACTGGTCTGATGTGAGTGGTCTTGCCTTGCACCTGAGCTGTCACTTGGCCGCAGGTGGGTTAAGGGGGAGCAGCTATGTAGATTTCTGCATAGATTACTGCAAGGACTCCCAGGGAGGTATAACACCTAATTCTGCCCTGCTCAGAGCTATTGTTCCTGACCTAAATCCTTCCAAATGAATCTGATGCTAAATGTGGCCCATGGTAGTCTTAATGAATCTTGAAGTTTAGTTGTGCCTGAGAAGACTCCTGGTGAATGCTGCACATGGTAATACAAACAGTTTATACTTGGGCTATATAGAAAAGAACTAATTGGATAGAATTGTGTTAGAGCATCAATTTGAGATTTATGTAACTACACCTGTGATAAATCTTACTTGGATCATGAGGTAATACATATGTTTCCCTGTTCCCCCATCAGTGGCAGCTGATGCAAATTGCAGGTATGGGTCCAGGGGGTATGCAGCCCTCTGTGCCATGGGTTTAGGATACCAAAATCTACAATGTGATATCAAATACTTCACAAGAAGGGCCAATCTAAGTCTCTTTATCTCACATATTTCAAGCAAGTGATGAGAGACCTGTCTGAGTTTTAGGGGTGGAAGTTTTCCTTGGCCTTAGAGATACCTTTAAATCTCCTGAGCCTGGGTGAATCCCATCTCCCCTTTTACAAGCAGATCTAAGTAGGACTACATAAACCTAGTCCCAAACGCTCTTGGCGGTTTTGCCTATCTGTAACTTGATCTAGCCAGTCTTAAGAAAGACATCTTTAAAGTTGGCGAGAACATTTGTCTGCATGAAAACTGACTGGGGAGTGATGGGGAGTCAGAATCTCCTCTTTTGATCTCTTATATAAGAAAGAAGGCAGCCCCTCCCCCCATACCCCCCCAACATACACACGCACATTGTGCGAGTAAAATGATGCTTCTCTCACTGGGATCTCACTGGGAAAACCACTTATTTCCAACGCACATGCACCTTTAAAAAGTGTAAGAAAGAGTGTCAGCATTCTTTGTGACCACATAGATCATGTAGTAATCATAACACTACTTGGACCCTCTAAAAAGACCACTATAGGATCAGGGTCCAGCCATTGTTGATTGTGGTATTAGTAGTGGGGAAAAAAAATCCTGTAGATACTTATTCCTCAGAGACAGAATTTATAAGAAGCCAGAAAACTTGGCTCAAGAACTTTCAATTATAATGATAAATCTGTTTGTTTAGGTCAGACCAGGGTATCATTTGAGTTTTCTGTATATTTTACCTTAGTATTTTAAAGTTCACTAGATCAGAGAAAATCAAAAGTAATATTTGTTCTTTGTAATACTTTAAATAGTAGAAATATCCATAAAGAAAAGTGAACCACTCCCCCATCCCCAATGCCACCTTTTTTTTTTTTTTTTTTTTGCGGTACGCGGGCCTCTCACTGTTGCGGCCTCTCCTGTTGCGGAGCACAGGCTCCAGACGCGCAGGCTCAGCGGCCATGGCTCACGGGTCCAGCCGCTCCGCAGCATGTGGGATCTTCCCGGACCGGGGCACGAACCCGTGTCCCCTGCATCGGCAGGCGGACTCTCAACCACTGCACCACCAGGGAAGCCCCCCAATGCCACCTTTTTTAGGCAACTAATGACAAAAGTTTAGAGTGTGTCTTTCTACTTTTTTCTCTGTGCTCATGTAAAGACATCGTGCAGAATAGTTTGTTTTAAGTTCATGCTGCATACGTTGCCCTACCATTTGCTTTTTTTCACTTAACGTGTTATGGACATCTCTGCAAGTTCTTACATATAGATCTAACTCATTATTTTTAATAAGACAGTATGCTAAAAGGATTAGCCCTTTCCCTATTGATGGACATTCAAGTTATTTCCATTTATTCTCTTGTTTTAATCACTACAAACAATGCTGCAATGAATATTATTGTACATATAAATCCATACTGGTGCATTTATTTTTGCAGGATAAAATTGTAGAGAACTCTGAGTCAAAGGATATGTGATGTGCACTATTAATATTATTTTCCCAAAAGCTTGCAGCCATTTATGCTTCTGCTCTTTCCCCCAATCCTTGTTAGCAATCTTTAAAATTTTTGCCAATCTGAGGATGAAAAATGGTATCTTAAGTATTCTCTTTTTTGTTCCCCTCCAATCTACTCTGCATTCTGCAGTGATCTTTTAGAAAAACAAATCTTACCACGTCACCTGTCTGCTCAAAACACCTCATTTATTTCCCATCACTCTTAGAGTAATGGCCAACATCTTTGACATGGCCCAAAAGCTCCTTGTGGTCTAATTGTCTGCCTCTCCGGTGGGCTTTTCGCCCAATAGGGCTTCCTCCTGATAGGTCTCAACTCTACTGAGAAATCAAGATGACATATGTTTGTTTACTGGTACAAGCCTCAGAGGGAGCTACACCTTTTAAAATGTGACTAACTTATGCATGAAAGGAATAATTGTTTCTATTTTATTTGCCTTGATGGAAGTGTTTTTCCAATTGCTTCAGGCAGATCATCAGAGTAAACAGGGAAGCCTAGGACTTGTCAAAAAAACATGTTAGGGCGACACCTTGGCTCCCGAGGAATAGGCAGAAAGTCTGATTGAAAACGTAGGGGGTTTTTGCTTCTCTTGTTTTTAAGTCAGACTTTTAAAGTAGAAGCTGCCTTTAATGTGCTGGTTTGCAGAACAGGAAATCTGATTTTCAGTGTGATAACACATTCTTTGACATTAACCAGTACAGTTGGATTTTTAATGACACTTTCATCTTCAAAGCCCTTCACCAACACTGGTGGATTAATTATTCATTTTTTGGTTGTGTGTTAAAAAGACAAATCTTCAAAGCCATCATCCTTTCTCCTCGGAACTGGGGCTCTCCACCTTTCAAATGTTGCTTTCTTACCCCCAAGGGAGAAAATAAATTACATCTTTTTTTTTTTTAAGACAAAAAGAATACAATAGAAATATACTCTACACTATGGAAAGCTGATGTCCTTATATCCTGGGTGGGATCAGAAGAGGTCGGGAAGCAGTGCTTAAGCTGTGTTTACAGTAAGCACTGTGAGAAATAACTCTGGCTAAAAGTGTTTGTTACTGCTCCGTCTTTTGATGTGCTCTTAAAAAGTAGCACAAATACATCACGGCCCCCGTGTTCAACATAATAATATGCAGACCCTTATATTTGTTGCTAAAGTATATTTCTTTTCTGTTCTCTTCAAAAAATGTCTACTTGGGTTTTTTAAAGTTTTGGTTTTGAAGAAGAAAACCCTCAAGACTTCCCTGGGGTCCTCCTTAACTTGACACATTTTATAACCACAAGGGAGCACTCTTCCCTTTGATGAGGTCTTCTCTCCACCTCTCCAGAAATGAAAGAGCAAGTGTAAGTTTGCAAACAGCCTAAAAGCTCTTTCCATTAGCCCTGGACGCCGGAAACCACAAAGGGCAGTCAAGTCTTGATTTTCAAGGAGAAAGCCTCTGGTAAACTTTCGCTCAGCCGCCAGGAGATCTGTTGGTTCCTGGGAGGAGCTCTTCTGAAACCTTGACGATTCCTATGTTCATGAAGACACAGAGCGGTGGATTACAGTAATTGAAAAGCTTTGGTGGCTTTGGAAGATTACTATATGTTTGGTGTGCGCTCACATTTCCAGGCTAGGGGACCGTGTAGAGGAACCCCTTTTGTAATCTTTTGAAATAAGATCAGAAGGGAAGAAAGGTTTTGAAGTGTGGATTTGGGGGGGGGGGTCGCCTAAAATCTTTGCCTATCACCTCCGCCTGGATCACTATAAAAAGATCGAGGAGTACAATGAACTTAGGGAATCATGCAACGTTTCCGTGAAGCCTGTTCTGGAACCTAGCTTCCGGATCCAGGAACTTCTCCAGAAGCAGACCAGCGGCGGTGCTAGGCAGTCTGAATAGACCAGCATCTCCGCTTTGAAGATTTATTTTCAGTCTTCTGCTGAGAGATTCACCTCTGGGGTGATTGGTTCGCTTTTCTGCGGATGATGGACAAACGTAAACAGGCCGGACTGCTGACCCTGCCGTACCACCTGCTCCCGGGGCCCGTGGGCGTGCCTGGGCCCCTGCCCCGCCTTCCCCTGCGGGACCCCTTCAGGGTCTCCTTGCGTCTGGACGCCGCGTGCTGGGAGCGGGAGCAGGGCGGCTGCGCCCCGCGGCGGCCGTACTCGCCCCTGCCGCTGGACGGCGCCTTCGAGCCCGCCTTCCTCCGCAAGCGCAACGAACGCGAGCGGCAGCGGGTGCGCTGCGTGAACGAGGGCTACGCGCGCCTCCGAGCTCACCTGCCCCGCGAGCTGGCGGACAAGCGCCTCAGCAAAGTGGAGACGCTCCGCGCCGCCATCCGTTACATCAAGCACCTCCAGGAGCTGCTGGAGCGCCACGCGCGGGGTCAGGAGGGCGCGGCCGGCGCCGGCCCCTCGCTCAGGGCCGAATGCAACAGCGACGGCGAGTCCAAGGCCTCGTCGGCGCCTTCGCCCAGCAGCGAGCCCGAGGAGGGGGCCTGTTAGCGAGCGCTGGGCCGGCCCGGACCCCTCCCGCTGCACCGCGCGCTTTTGGAGTCTGCTCTAAGGTTCCCTCCGTAGGTGGTTTGCATTTGCAATCTGTTTTTTTTTTTCTTTTCTCCAGAACTAAATCTTAGGAAAAAGAAATGAGTGCTTTAGGGGGAAAAAAAGATTTTGACATTCTAGTTGTTTCCACCCCCTCCACCCCCCCATTGGTTATGTGCCTGCAACTGAAAGATGCTTATGAAACTCTTCCTGTACTTCTCAAAGACAAACTGTACCAGACTCTGAACTCCTCAAAGGGCGAAAACAACGAGGATTTGCCACAGTCAGCGGGGTGGGTAAATTAGGGACGTAAATACTGAAACAAATCCAATCTTAACCAAAGAAGAACTTTCCAAAACTAGCTAACTAAATAACAGCCCTTAAGATGAGCGGAAGGTTTTTCCTGCATTCCTTCATTTGGGAATTGATGAGAAATGTAATTGACACCATGCTTTGGAGGAAGGTGGCCCTAAGATGACACCTGGGAACACGTTTGCCAGAGCGCGCGGCCAGGCCAGCCTGTGCTGTTGACTAAGCGTGTGGATGGCGGTGCTAGAAAGGACATTCCATATTGGAAACATCTTGTTTTGTCAAAAGAGCGGTCGTGTGGGAGCTTCATAGCATCTAGCAGATAGTAACGTGTCAGTGGCAATGATCGTTTTTTGGAAGAGAACTCAAGATTTGTATGAAAACTTACTTTTCCTCTCAGGTGTCTTGTGCGTTGTGTTTTCATTTTCCTTTTCTCTGCACCCCTCACCTCCACCCCCTTGTTCTCACTCCATCTAACTTTCAGTTAAAGTGACACTGTGGCCTTAAAAAAAAAAAAAGGAAACTCTTAGATGGTTGAATGGGAGGGATTGACGTTGGTACATTCTGATACTTTTATCACCTTGAGGGCTTCCAGCTATACTGAAATTGTCTAGTGACTCTAGAATTCTTTTAAAAATATTTAATTCTGGTCTTTTTTTTCCTGAGAAACAATTATAAATTCAGTAGGTAAGTCAAATGCTTGTTGACATATAAAGATAAACTTCCTATCTCTAAAGTCTTCTAATATGCTGACTATCCCTTTCCCTGGAGACAGCTTTGCTCTGGGGGTGAGGGGGCTTGGGGGTGCCAGGAAGAGGACAAAGAGAGAAAACTAACAGTGCTGAGCCCTTTCCAGGTATTATTTCATTAAGTCCCACACTGAGGTAGGTTTTATTACCCCCTTTCTGCAGATGTGTAAACAGAGGGAAGCAAATAAACAATAAACATCTTTTATGTGCCAGAAATTTTGTTGTGTGGTTTTCACATTTTGTCCTGTTTAGTCTCATAAATCTGTGAAGTGGGTATTATACATATTTGTAGTTTAAAAAAAAAAAAAAAAAAGGCTGGGAGAGGTTACGTGCCTTGCCCAGGTTAGTGTTGCTAGAATTAGGTGAGCTGAGATCCAGTCCTAAGTCTGCCTGACCCTGAAGCCCAGGCTTGCTTTCTACCTGACTGTGCTCTCCCTTGCCCTGTCATTTGCTAGCTAGGTGACCAGCAAATGCTTCTTAACCTCTCTGCAACTCAGGTTCCTCCTCCTCATTCCACTACTTCACAGAAGCATAGGTTACAGACCTTGGTCATCTGCAAGCTACAATCCAATGATTAAGTTAGTGTTAGCGTTTGGAGGAAGTACTATTCATTAGCTATACGAAGAGTAAGCCTGGTTAAAAATAATGTCTAGATGGAGTGAGTGTGATTTCTTCAGTGTTCAGAAGGATGGAGTAAACCACACTTTATTAGGGTTCTGTCTTCTATTGTAAGGTTCTAGGGGACATGACTGATGGAATGCTGAATCCATGCTTAAATGCATTACTACTACTATTTATGATGATGAATTATTATGGGATTCTATTTGTTTCTGACTGCTCAGATAAATGCTGTGCAATGATTTACTACCAAACTACTTTTTCTTTAGAAGCAGGCAGAGCTCTGTGGTTTGAATGAGCAAGATGGAACAGCTATTTTCTCTTACCCATTACTTAGTTACATTCTGACAAACTCCTATAATGTATCCATTTTTCCTCCAGGCTGGTTCTTACTCCAGTGCAGGTTTCAGTGAAGTATAAGTAAGATATATTTGCTAATTAGGGGGAAAAGGAAAAGAAAAAGGGAAAGCACTCATGTTACCTCCTGGCTGTGTTGGAGAAGAGGCTAATTAATCAAGTTGTTAATTGGAGAACCTTGAGATACTTTTTTAGGGGTATTCATTGGACGGTAATAACACTCTTTATTCCTTTTTTCTGCTCCAGCTAATGGGTGAGAACCTTGACATTCTCTTTCCTAAAGTAGGAATAATAATAAAAGAGTATATTTTGTTTAATCTATACAGGTTATGTGGTTGCTTTTAATGCAGGAAAAAAGAAATAAAGATTTCTTCATTTACTTCTTCAAAATATGTGTATAAAATGTGTGAATAAGTATAATATACTTGGCTGACATGAGTGGTTTATAAAGAGAAGGACAAAGGCAGTTTTAAAAGAGAACTTTTTTTCTGGATAAAATTTCTTGAGAGACTTCTAACGAGACTTTTGTTTAAAGTCCTATTGAAAAAAAATTTTTTTAATTAAAAAATAATAAGTCCTATTGAGAATAAAGCAATGATTTTGAGAAACCTTTTGGGAAAAAAAAATCCTATCTCAATCATGTAACTTTTTTTAGAGGAAAAAAAAAATCAGGCAGTTTTTCTGGAACTTTCCTAATGGCTTACAGGAGGAGGACCAATCCAGGAATGAGACCTTTTAAAATGTTCAGTCTTCCCTTTTTCTGTGACTGAACACTTAATTAACCACAGAACAATTTGACTCTCGGGAACCCCCTGGCTGTCCAGTGGTTAGGACTCCATGCTTTCACTGCCCAGGGCTCGGGTTTATTCAGGGAACTAGGATCCCGCAGGCTGCGTAGAATCAATGGAGTGGAGAGGAGTTTTATGGAAATGATGCATTCGTGAAAGGAGAAACATTGCAAGTCCTTCAAGATCTTCCTTATTTCTTTGGACACTCAGCCCAGACATATCCATTGATTAACATTGTATTGCTTTTAGAATATTCATAACATTGATTAATAACTGTGACACCTTACCCCCATCCCTTGGGTGCAAAGAAGGAGGGGCTGTAGAGGGGTGTGGGAGAGTGCGCCCTCGGGCTTGGCCTTTCACTGATCTGGTGACCTTGGGCGAGGGCCTAACTTTAGTGATCTCAGTTCCCTATGCTAGGGCACGTGAAGATTGGACTGCATGATCTTTTAGGCCTTCCAGCTAGAACATGCCATTCTTCTGACATGTGCAAAGTCCTAGACTAGGGGAAACAACTGGCGGTAAGACATGCCCACTTCCTGCCACATAGTGCAGTGGCTCTATGCTTCTGTATCATCTTCTCCCTCTAGAAAGATCCAGTCCCAGAGCTGCAGTTTACACTTTGAGTCTAGTTGCTGTTACAATGCTTAATTTTAAAAAGCACAAACTTCATAGTCTTCTGTGGAGTGGACTTTGAAGAATCTTACAATCTGGAGGAAAAATGAACCCATTTCACCTCAATATGAGGTAAAAAGGTGTAAGTGTTACAACTGGGGTCCAAAATGAAAAATGCTATGAGGATACAGAGAAAAGAGGGATTTGTTCTAACTTCAGGTGAGCAGGGGACTCGGAGGGAAGGCTTTGGGGGATATAGCATTGGGCAGGTGAAAATGGAATGAGAATTACGGGCAGAGAATCCAAGGGGAACAATTACAGGCAGAGCATCTAGCGGGGAATCGATGGATTCCTACATAGAAGCAAGGAACTGTGTTTGGAGAATAGAAGCCGAGTAATAGGAGATTAGAAATGACGGCTGAGACTAGGTTCTAGGAGGCATTGAAAGCCTGGCTAAAATAACTTGAACTTTATTTTTAAAACAATGGGGAACTATTGAAAAAAATGGGTTTTTTTTGGCTTGCAGAGAGGGTGAACTGTTCATCGCTGTGGCTGAGGATCACTCTGGTGGCAGGAAGCAGCAGACTGATGGGGTATTGCAATAATGAAGGAAGAGGAAGTGAGGGCTTAAATGAAGGCAGTGGTGGTGGGGATGGGAAGGAAGGGATGGATGGATGAGGAGGTGATGTGGGAGTAGCACTAATAGGTCTTGGCTACTCAGAGGACAGGGCTGGGGATGAAGAAGAGGAAGAAGTTAGAGACAACTCTAGTGAGTTCCCACTAACTGAAGTTGGGAATGCAGAAAGAGAGGCAGATTGAAAAGGTACCTGTCTTGATTTGGAGATGCTGGGTTTAAAATATTAATAGGTTACTCCTGCCCGGAAATGCTGACAGTGTGGTCAGGAGGGAAGTCAAGGACAGCTGTAGATTGAGAGGCATAAACATATAAGCAGCAGTAGGAGTAGATGAGATCTTCCAGGGAGAGAAGAAAGCCGGGCAGGCCTACACGGAAGGAGTGGCAGAAGAAAAAATGTCTTTGAAGAGGACTGAGAAGTTGGAAGGAGAACCAGGCTGGTGTGAGATCATGGCAGTTAAATGAAGATTTCATTTTGTAAGAAGGAGGCAGTGGACAGCATCAAGTGATTCAGAGATGTCAGGGAGTTTAAGGGTGAGAGGGATGCATTGGATTTAGCCATTGAAAGATCACTAGAGGGACTTCCCTGGTGGCTCAGTGGTTAAGAATTCGCCTGCCAACGCAGAAGACACAGGTTCAAGCCCTGGCTCGGGAAGATCCCACATGCCGTGGAGCAAATAAGCCCATGAGCCACGACTACTGAGCCTGCACTCTAGAGCCTGCGAGCCACAACTACTGAGCCCACATGCCAAAGAGCCCGTGCTCCAAAACAAGAGAAGCCACTGCAATGAGAAGCCCGTGCACTGTGACGAAGAGAAGCCCCCGCTCGCCTCAACTAGAGAAAGCCCGCGCGCAGCAATGAAGAACCAACACGGCCAAAAATAAATAAATAAATTAATTAATTAAAAAAAAATTCTCACGTAGAATAGCATTTACAGAACAACCGGTATAAAGTAACTGCAGTGGATCAAGCACTGATGAGAAAGAAGAAAACAGTATCTTATTTTCTTCCCTTTGTGGAATTAGTTCTGGAGACAAGAAGAATAAAGTAACCTAGGAAAAAGGAACAAAGTTTGGAGGCGAGGAGAACTGAGATGCCCTTCAGTTATCTAGATCTGAAGAGATGGGGTCTGCTTTGGCCTAGCCGTTTGTGATTTTTGGGTAACAGAACTTCAACTCAGGACACCTGAATTTAACTCTCATCCTCCTGACTCCAGGTGCTATAAGTCTTAATTGAATTTGAGAGCAAAGTCCCATCAGACCGGGGAAGGCGTTTCATAGGATGAGTCAGCATTACCCGGCTATAGCCAGCCACGGTTTCAGATGGTGCATTTCAAAAGCTTTCTGAGCTTTTGAAACCTCTGAAGGTTTTTTTCAATGCTCCCAAAGTTATCATTTTCTCCCAAAATGGATAACAATCCCACTTGTCGCCCTGGGAATGAGACTTTTGATGGAAATGTGGCTCAGCGGACTCCTTCTCTGCAGAATGATCACTTCTCCACCCTTCTCTTTCAGGCATCACCGGCCCTTTTATCTCCATGTGAGGCGGACAGACTGCTGGAAGAGGGCAGAGGGCCTGAAATTGCTTTACATTTTCTTTATTGGTCCATGAAACCACAGAACCATTCCCAGCTCTTTGATTATCATCGCTGAGTTGTGTATGCGTTTTACACGCAGGCTCTCTGGGTGGTGAGATTGGTCTTTAATCCTTTCGTAGCTATTTAGCTGTGTCCTTTGCTGAAAACCTGTCAGCGGCCTTCTCATGTGGGGTTACTCACCGTCATTAACCACAGCTAAAATGAAACTGCAGTTGTGGCAGAAGGAAGTGCGTCCAGACGATGAAACTCTCCAAACTGGTTTTTGCCTGCAGAGCAAGCCTTGAAGGGGCCACTGCTGAAGACATTTCTCATTTCCCTGACAGTGGAAACATCTCTGAAGAAGGAATCCTATCTCAGAGTCACAGGACTAGAAAGGGCCTTGGGAAATGACCTGATTCAACCCCAGGGGTTTTAGTGAAATGAAGGGTTAAACCATGCAGGGCAGAAGCATATCTGTTCTCTCTTAAAAGACCTCTAATGACAGAAATTCTCCACCAGTTGACATTTCCTGAGGGCCTACCAGACAGGAGGCTAGCCCTTCTATGTATTATTCTCATCTGATCTTCACAACCATCCTACAAGGTATGTGTATCACTTCCATTTTAAAGATGAGGAAGTGAAGCTTAGAGAGGTTAAGTAGCATATCATACAGATCAGTGGTAGTAAACTGTCTCTGGTTGGTCTTCATCCATCCATCCGTCCATCCATCCATTCATCAATCAGTAAATATTTACTCGTTGCCTACATGGAGCTTAATTTTAGGAGAGGAAGAAAATCAGTAAACAAGCATAAATATGCTTCAGGTGGTGATAATGGCCAAGAAAAATAAAGCAAGGATTTTTGTAATTCAATTACTTTTCACTCTAATTTTCAATCAACATCTCTTCTCCTTCTACTGTTCTCAAGCAGCCCTGTGCAGATTTAAATGACTAGACAACTTTCAATCAGACCAGCGTATCTGAAGACTGACATTAAGTTCCCCTGTAAGCTCTTCTTGTTTGAGACCCATGGTTACCACACTCAGCTCAATATCCATGTAAAAAAATGAGGGACAAATGGAATAAAGTGGGGTCCTACTTGATAAGGGGATCCCCATCAATCCCCTTTCACATTCACAGCAACCAAAGTTGATTCAGAACATTAGAACACTTCCTGATGTAACTTCGGTTTGACATCTGCAGGTAAGCCAAGTGTTCCCCACAGAGGCCCGTGACACTAGCTGCACCTTGACGGAGTAGAAAGGACCTGTGTTCCAGTCCTGACTTCAGCACTTATTGTTTCCTTGGGCAAGTGACAGGACTGCTCTGAACCTATTTTTCTCATCTGTAAAATTAAGGATAGTAACACCTATTCCATCTCACAGGGCTGTGGTAAAGGCGAAATGAGGTTACATAAGTAAAATACCTCTCTAGAAAGTGCTATTATCACTATTAACCCACATGCAAATCAATTCTCCAATGGAACTTAGGGATTGCTTTGCAGAGAAATACACTACTATATCCAATTTGAGGAAAATTCTATTCAGCATAAAGTCAGTTGATATTGATTAAATTCTCAAGTATGAGGATGGAAATAGAAACATACTAGGTTTTCTAATGTGTAGGAAGTCACTCTAAAATTTACAACAGCAATTTATTGTTTCCCACAATTGAGACTGTGAGATTAACTGGGTGGTTCATCTGCTGGCCCCCCTTGGGGAGAAGAGAGGAGAAGAAGATTCTTTTATAAAGGAGAGGAGAAAATTGGGAGGGGCTGTTATAAACAAAGAATCCTCTGGAGGAAACTGGGAGTTCCAAGGATAGTAGCTTTTCATTAGCTGAGCCGTGACTGTCTCTCATTGGCTGGGCTGTCACTGGGCCGGGACAAATTCTTCTTTCCTCCTGCTGGGTAGTAAAGTAGTAACCTTCTTGCTGTTGGGGTCTGCAGTTGATGGCAAGCGGTGGGCGTGAGAGCTCCCTCTTCTGGCCTCCTGACTCCATTTAAATGAGGTTTCTGTTTTCTTATTATTTTTTTTTAACATCTTTATTGGAGTATAATTGCTTTCCAATGTTGTGTTAGTTTCTGCTGTATAACAAAGTGAATTACCTATACGTATACATATATCCCCTCCCTCTTGCGTCTCCCTCCCACCCCTCTAGGTGGTCACAAAGCACCGAGCTGATCTCCCAGTGCTATGTGGCTGCTTCCCACCAGCTATCTGTTTTACATTTGGTAGTGTATGTATGTCCATGCCACTCTCTCACTTTGTCCCAGCTTAACCTTCGCCCTCCCCGTGTCCTCAAGCCCATTCTCTACGTCTGCGTCTTTAGGTTCTTCAGAACCTTTTTTTTTTTTTTTTAGATTCCATATATATATGTTAGCATAAGGCATTTTTTTTCCTCTTACTTCACTCTGTATGACAGAATCTAGGTCCATCCACCTCACTACAAATAACGCAATTTCTTTTTACGGCTGAGTAATATTCCCTTGTGTTTATGTGCTACATCTTTATCCATTCATCTATCAGTGGACACTTAGGTTGCTTCCATGTCCTGGCTATTGTAAATAGTGCTGCAGTGAACATTGTGGCACATACTTCTTCTTGAATTATGGTGTTCTCAGGGTATATGCCCAGTAGTGGGATTGCTTGGTCATATGGTAGTTCTATTCTTAGTTTTTTAAGGAACCTGCACACTGTTCTCCATAGCGGCTGTATCAATTCACATTCCCACCAACAGTGCAAGAGGGTTCCCTATTCTCCACACTGTCTCCAGCATTTATTGTTTGTAGATTTTTTTTTTTTTTCTGTACGTGGGCCTCTCACTGTTGCGGCCTCTCCCACTGCGGAGCACAGGCTCCGGACGCGCAGGCTCAGCGGCCATGGCTCACAGGCCCAGCCCCTCTGCGGCATGTGGGATCCTCCCGGACTGGGGCACGAACCCGTGTCCCCTGCATCGGCAGGCGGACTCTCAACCACTGCGCCACCAGGGAAGCCCAACTGTTTGTAGATTTTTTCATGATGGCCATTCTGAACAGTGCCAGGTGATTATTTCATTGTAGCTTTTTGTTGTTGTTTATTTTTATTTATTTATTGGTTGCTCTGGATCTTCATTGCCCCACATGGGCTTTCTCTAGTTGGACTGAGCGGGGGCTACTTTTTGTTGCGGTGTGTGGGCTTCTCATTGCAGTGGTTTCTCTTGCTGCAGAGCTCAGGCTTTAGGCGCGTGGGCTTCAGTAGTTGTGGCGCATGGGCTTAGTTGCTCCGCGGCATGTGGGATTTTCCCAGACCAGGGCTCGAACCCGTCCCCTGCATTGGCAGGTGGATTCTTAACCACTGCACCACCAGGGAAGTCCCTCTGGAGGGTTTTTATCATAAACGGGTGTTGAATTTTGTCGAAAGCTTGCTCTGCATCTATTATCATATGGTTTTTCTCCTTCAATTTGTTAATATGTTGTCTCACATTGATAGATTTGTGTATATTGAAGAATCCTTGCATTCCTGGGATAAACCCCACTTAATCATGGTGTATGATCCTTTTAATGTGCTGTTGGATTCTGTTTGCTAGTATTTTGTTGAGGATTTTTGCATCTATGTTCATCAGTGATATTGGCCTATAGTTTTCTTTTTTTGTGACATCTTTGTCTGGTTTTGGTATCAGGATGATGGTGGCCTCATAGAATGAGTTTGGGAGTGTTCCTCCCTCTGCTATATTTTGGAAGAGTTTGAGAAGGATAGGTGTTAGCTTTTCTCTAAATGTTTGACAGAATTCGCCTGTGAAGCCATCTGGTCCTGGGCTTTTGTTTGTTGGAAGATTTTTAATCACAGTTTCAATTTCAGTGCTTGTGACTGGTCTGTTTATATTTTCTATTCCTTCCTGGTTCAGCCTCATAATGTTGTGCTTTTCTAAGAATTTGTCCATTTCTCCCAGGTTGTCCATTTTATTGGCATATAGTTGCTTGTAGTAATCTCTCATGATCCTTTGTATTTCTGCAGTGTCAGTTGTTACTTCTCCTTTTTCATTTCTAATTCTGTTGATTTGAGTCTTCTCCCTTTTTTTCTTGATGAGTCTGGCTAATGGTTTATCAATTTTGTTTATCTTCTCAAAGAACCAGCTTTTAGTTTTATTGATCTTTGTTATCATTTCCTTCATTTCTTTTTCATTTATTTCTGATCTGATCTTTACGATTTCTTTCCTTCTGCTAACTTTGGGTTTTTTTTTTTTTTTTTTTTTGTCTTTCTCTAATTGCTGTAGGTGTAAGGTTAGGTTGTTTGAGATTTTTCTTGTTTCTTGAGGTAGGATTGTATTGCTATAAACTTCCCTCTTAGAACTGCTTTTGCTGCATCCCATAGGTTTTGGGTCATGTTTTGTCATTTGCTTCTAGGTATTTTTTGATTTCACCTTTGATTTCTTCAGTAATCAAATTATTTAGTAGTGCATTGTTTAGCTTCCATGTGTTTGTATGTTTTACAGTTGTTTTTTTTTCCTGTAATTGGTATCTAGTCTCATAGTGTTGTGGTTGGAAAAGATACCTGATACGATTTCAATTTTCTTAAATTTACCAAGGCTTGATTTGTGACCCAAGATATGATCTATCCTGGAGAATGTTCCATGAGCACCTGAGAAGAAAGCGTATTCTGTTGTTTTTGGGTGGAATGTCATATAAATATCAATTAAGTCCATCTTGTTTAATGTGTCATTTAAAGCTTGTGTTTCCTTATTTATTTTCATTTTGGATGATCTGTCCATTGGTGAAAGTGGGGTGTTATAGTCCCCTACTGTGATTGTGCTACTGTCGATTTCCCCTTTTATGGCTGTTAGCATTTGCCTTATGTATTGAGGTGCTCCTATGTTGGGTGCATAAATATTCACAATTGTTATATCTTCTTCTTGGATCGATCCCTTGTTCATTATGTAGTGGCCTTCTATCATTCTATTTCCAAGATTTTGGATCATCTTTACTATCATTACTCTGAATTCTTCTTTGGGTAGACTGCCTATTTTCTCTTCATTTGTTTGGTCTGGTGGGTCTTTACCTTGCTCCTTCATCTGCTGTGTGTTTCTCTGTCTTCTCATTTTGCTTAACTTACTGTGTTTGGGGTCTCCTTTTCGCAGACTGCAGGTTTGTAGTTCCCATTGTTTTTGGTGTCTGCCCTCAGTGGGTAAGGTTGGTTCAGTGGGTTGTGTAGGCTTCCTGGTGGAGGGCACTGGTGCCTGTGCTCTGGTGGATGAGGCTGGATCTTGTCTTTTTGATGGCAGGACTGCGTCCGGTGGTGTGTTTTGGGGTGTCTGTGAACTTATTATGATTTTAGGCAGCCTCTCTGCTAATGGGTGAGGTTTTGTTCCTGTCCTGCTAGCTGTTTGGCATGGGGTGTCCAGCACTGGAGCTTGCTGGTTGTTGAATGGAGTTGGGTCTTAACGTTGAGATGGAGATCTCTGGGAGAGCTCTCACCGGTTGATGTTACGTGGGGCCAGGAGGTCTGGTGGTTCAATATCCTGAACTCGGCTCTCCCACCTCAGAGGTTCACGCCTGACACCCAGCCGGAGCACCAAGACCCTGTCAGCCACACAGCTCGGGCAGCCATCCTGTCATGGAGTCACCTGAGGGTCGGGCGTCCTGTTGGGGGCTCCTCTCCTCGGGCCCCAGAGACTCCTGAGGGGCAGCCTCCTGTCAGGGGCTTCCTGGTCAGGTGCAGTTGCCTGAGGGACGGGTGTCAGGTCTGAGTCATGTGGGGTGTTGGGCACTCGCCTTCTCTGCTCCAGAGCGCGGCATCGGGGGGTTTGGCCGGCGTCTTAGCTCTGTTAATTTTCATTCACACTCCCAAACAAGGTCGAGGTCTGTGTTTTCCAACACCACCAAGCAATTCTCTAATTCTCAGTGGACACTGGTTGTCCTACAAATATAACTCAATTCTGACACTATGTACCTGGAGACAGCATCAGATCCCACAGGTTAGGGGCTCTGTCCACAGGTCTTCCCCCACTTCAGATGCCAGTCACAAGTCCGGGTTGTCACCTGTGCTTCTGACCCACTGGCTATAAATCAGAGGTTCCCATGACCCCCTTCCTTGGGTTTGATTAATTTACTAGGGCGGTTCACATAACCCAGGAAACCAGTTTACTTACTAGATTACTGGTTTGTTACAAAGAATATTAAAGGGTGCAAATGAACAGCGAGATGAGGATACAAAGGGAGAGGTCCAGAAAGGTCCTGAACACAGGAGCTTCTGTCCTCGTGGAGTTTCAGGTGTGCTACCCTATTGGTACGTGGATGTGTTCTGTTTCACCAACGTGGAAGCTCTCTGAACCCCTTCTGGGTCTTTGGAGGCTTCATTACACAGGTATGATTGATTAAACTACTGGCCATTGGTGATTGAAGTCCATATCCAGCTCCTCACATTCCCCTGGAGGTCCAGGGTTGGGGCTGAAAGTTCCAACCGTCTAATCACGTGGTTGGCTCCCCTGGCAACCAGCCCCCCTCCTTAGGGGTTTTCCAAAAGTTATCTCATTGGTATAAACTCTGATGTGGTTGAAAGGGGCTTGTTATGAATAACAAGACACCTTTATCACTCATCACTTAGGAAATTCCAAGGGTTTAAGAGCTCTGTGCCAAAAGCCAGGGGTGAAGACCAAATTTATGTTAGTTGTTATAGATCACAATATCACACAAAGACACCACCCTGCATAACCAATGAATCAAGAAATCAACGTTGGTATATCCCTACTGGCCAGTTTATAGATTTTATTCAAATTTCACCAACTGTCCCAACAATGTCAGTGTTTCCTTTTTGGTCCAGGATCCTATCCAGGAATATATATTGCCTTTAGTTGTCATGTCTTTTCAGACTCCTTCCGTCTGAAACAGTTTGTCAGCCTCTCCCTGTCTTTCATTTCCTTGATGGTTTTGAGTGCATAGGCTTTCGTTCTGTAGGATGACCTTCAACTTGGGTGTTTTCAATGTTTGCTCATGACCAGATTCAGGCCATGCGTTCTTGACAGGAACATCTCAGAGATGGTGCTGTGTTCCTCTCTGCCTCACACCAGGAGATGTGAGTCATCCCACCATTGGCCATGTTAACCTTGATCAATCTGCCAGGTTTCTCTACCTTAAATTCACCTTTGTAATTGATTAGTCTTTGAGGGAGGGAGAGGTATTCTCATATTATGCCAATATCCTGTTCATCAAACTTCCACCAACTCGCCTTCATGTTTATTGACGACTCCTATCTGCATCAGTCACCTCCACAGTGGTTGCCAAATGTTGATTCTCTATCTCCATTAGTCCTTCCGTATTTATTAGTTGGCATTCTCCTATAAGGAAGAGCTTCCTCTACTTTCTCAATTAATTTATTCATTTATTTTTATCAGTATCGACTCATTCAGTAGGTTGTCACCTATTAATATTATTTTTGATAAATACTGTTCCTGAGTGTTCAGATTGTTTCTAACTTGACTGGGGGTAGAGAAACCCCTTCAAGCTGGTTCCTTTTACATGTCCCCATTATTCATTGAGCTTTTCCTTATTTTCTGGCACAAGATGATGTTCCAGTCTTTATCCCTCTCTCTCTCTCTCGCACACACATCCTTGTGATTTGACAAAGATGACCTCGGTAAACCTTATGAGTTATATGCAAACTTTTGTGTGATTGATTGTACATTTTTCTGGGGAGAGATCTAGCTTAGCTTTTACTGGATTCTCAAAGAACGTCCCTGACCTCCACAAGTTTAAGGACCACAACTAACATCTCAAGAAATGCCTATTGAGTCTTTCAGATCTACCATTTTTCAGGTTCCTTATTATTGGGTAGCTTGGAGGGGTGTTATTTCCTTTTGCTATCTCAATTACGTCCGCCCTAAAACAATCTCCAGCTCATAGGAAATGCTCAATAAATGTTAACTATTAAGATTATTAGGGAGGATTCTCATGCTCTGGTGCTAGATTTCCTCAGTCTGAGTTCTGAAAAAATCTCTTTCTCCGAAATCCAACAATCCATTTAGAGTCTCCCTTCTCAGCCCCTGTAATACATCTTCAGTTGCCTCCTCCATGGTCTGAAGCACCTTAAATTCAATGTGTCTAATGCCAAACTCACGACCCTCTTGAAATCAGTTTTCCTCAGCAATCTCTGTTTCTGAGAGGGGAGCCATCCTTCTTTCAGTACGTCAGGTGCGAAACTGTGGATTCAGCTGACTCCTTTCTTCCTGCCTACTTCCATCATCTGATCACTGTGCCAGCCAGGAATCTTATTGTAAGAAAATTCAACTCAAACTGACCTAAGCACAAAGGTACACTTTTTTCCTCTCACATAACTGAAAAGTCCAAGGGTATCCTGCTTTTGGGAAAGGGTAAGTCCAGTTCAAATCTGCTTTTTCAGCTCTGCTTTCCCTTATGTGGGTTCCAGTTCTCAGGCAAGTTTGCTCAAATGGCAAGATGGCCAGCAAGAGGCCCAGGCCTACATCATATCCTCTTAGCAACACCAGGGGAAAAAGGGCACCTTGCTCTTGGGTAACAGAAAAAACTCCCAGTTAGCTTTTATTCTAACTGGATCATGTGCCAATTCCTCAACCAATTCCTGGGGCTGGGGGCTTGGGGTGGAGGAAGTGATGCAGGTACCCAGGTGTGAGTCTAGGGGTAGAGTCAGTCCACCCAACAAACCACATGAACTGAGAATGGAGGCGGAATAGTTCGCTAAGAAACATATGGGTTCTATTACCGGAAGAAAAGAGGATTTATGTGGGGCAGGCTACCAGCTAATGCATAATCTCAGAGATGGCAGATAAGCATCTGAACAGGTAAGTGATGTAGGCACTGAAAATGAAGAGAGGAAAGCATTTTAGAGATAGCCAAGCATTAGAATAAGAGAGGTGAGAATCAAAGAAGACACTAATTTCTGGCTTAAGTGATCAGCTGGTGGTAGTGTCTTCCCTGAGACTGGGAACAGATCTTGAAAGAAGGAAAAATGATGAGTTGAATTTACGTGTTGATTTTGAGGTGTCTATGGGATCTTTAGGTGGAGCTGTGCAGCAGGTGTGGGTTGGAGAGGTGAACGTGGGGTCACCAGCCATGGGAGTGGTTGACAATGAGCCATGAAGTATGTGCACAGTGGGAAGAGGGCCAGGATGTAGCCCAGTGAGAACACTTTTTTGTTTTAAATAAAATTTTTAAATTTTTTGGCTGCACTGTGTGGCTTGTGGGATCTTAGTTCCCTGACCAGGGATCAAACCCGTGTCTCCTGCAATGGAAGTGCAGAGTCCTAACCACTGGACTGCCAGGGAATTCCTCCAGTGAAAACGTTTTAAGGGAGTGTTCCAAGAGTGATTAATAGTACCAAATACTACACAAGGCAAATACAAACAAAAATTGGTCCATCTAACTAGCAACCAACTGGTGACGTTGGTGAGTAGTTTCCTTGGAGTTGTAAGGGCACAGCCAGGATTAAGAAGAATCAAGGACAGCATGGGAGAAGAGGAAGTGGAGGCTTAGAGCACACACACCCCTCTGAAGTAGCGTGGCTGTGTACAACGATGGGCTGGAATTCAGTGTCTTTTCCCTACAACAAGTATTCTTCACACTTATCAGTCAATGCTTAAATTGCTTTGAGTTGCTTTTGTTTGAAAAGTATGCACATCTGTTCCACATTCTCAACTAGACTCTAAGTTCTTGAAGGTAGAATATGACAATCTTTGTGAACTTCCTTAGGATCTAGCACAGTGCTCTGCTCACGGTTAAGAATAAAACTATTGTTGATTAATAAATACTGATTTAGAATCGAGAGCAAAGGGGTCTCCTTCCCCCAGTAACTTGGGCAAGTGTCTTGGTGCCTGATTATACACAAATTTTTCTCCCATTCTGGGAAAGAAACATGTAGCAACAGAGGGCAAATGTTTACAGGGTCCTGGGGTCCCTAGAGATGCTGTGTTTTGAGGGCTACCTGACATTTGCTGATTTGTGGGCTAGGACACAAAGCAAAAGGAGAGGCCTGTTTTATACACATTCATCAAGCAGAATAAAACCTTCATAGTCCACACGGAATCCTTAATGGTGGTCAAGATCTCTGACCTGCCTCAACAAGGCCAAGCAAGAAGACTAATCCCATTTGAAAGAAATTTCTGTGAGTGCTCCATGTTAAAAGTTCCAGACTGGTCTTGGCTGGTTCTTGTACTGATTAGAAAAAGCAGGACAAAGTGGTTAAATGAGGCAGTGTGACATCAAGAAAACAGGGGCAATTCCCTCACTGTCCAGTGCTTAAGACTCCGCATTTCCATTGCAGGGGGCACGGGTTTGATCCCTGGTTGGGGAACTAAGCTCTCACATGCTGTGTGGTGCAAACAAATTTAAAAAAAGAAAAAAAAAAATTAAACTTGGGAGTCAAAACACCTGGCTCTCTATGCCTGGCTTTGTCATTAGTTGGTGCCCTTGGGCAAGCTTGCCCTTGAGCAAACTGTTTGATTTTTTTTTTAAGTTTTATTTTTGGGTCTTCCCTAGTTGCAGAGAGCGGGGGCTACTCTTTGTTGTGGTGCGTGGGGTTCTCATTGTGATGGCTTCTCTTGTTGCGGAGCATGGGCTCTAGGCACACAGGCTTCAGTAGTTGTGGCACACGGGCTCAGTAGCTGTGGCACATGGACTTAGTTGCTCCATGGCATGTGGGATCTTCCCGGACCAGGGATCAAACCCGTGTCCTCTGCATTGGCAGGCGGATTCTTAACCACTGCACCACCAGGGAGGTCCCCAAGCTGCTTGATCTTTGAGGCTTCGTTCTAATTTGTAATGATGCGATAATACCTATCTTGCCAACTTCATTAAATTCCAGTGAATGGCTCACACAATCCTCCCTCCTTCCTTTTAGATAAGAAGTGAACTTTTTAGAGAGATACACATTCCACATACAGAATGCAGTCCATCTCAAAAGGCTAGAGGCCCTGGAATACGGGGTTGTTAGTTTTTATGGGCTGGGTAATTTCATAGGCTAATGAGTGGGAGGATTATTCCAACTATTTTGGAGAAGGGGTGGAGATTTCCAGAAATTGGGCCACCACTCACTTTTTGACCTTTGATGGTCAGCTTAGGAACTGTCATGACACCTGTGGGTGTCATGTCATTTAGCATATGCTAATGTATTACAATGAGCATATAATGAGGCTCAAAGGTCCACTGGAAGTTGAATCTTTCGCCATCTTGGATCTAGTTGGTTCTAACCAGTTTTTGTCATGTCCTATGGCTATGTCATTCTTTTAAAGGTTGTGTCCTGACCCCTCCCCTCCTGTTTCATCCCCCGCTCAGAGATTTTACTCCCACATTCTAATGGGAAGCAAGGGGCAATGGTCAGTCTTCTGTAACTGCTTCAAGGCTGAGTAGGGGCGTCGACCCTGCCTGTCAGTCCTCCCTCATTTATTAAGGACTAAAACCATATGTAAAAATGTTGGGTAAACTGCAAAGCAGGAATGGTGATTTTTTTTTTTCTCTGACCCCTCACCCCAGGAATGATGATTTTTAATGTGTTAAGCACCTACTATATGCTTGGTACTTTGTTCATTTACAACATGTCTGTCCGCAAGGTACAACTTCAATCACTACTCAGTTCTCTATGACATGTTCCCTTCTCTTCGGATCACTGGTGTTTCAGATATTAGTTTTAAAGCAAGATCTTTTTTTTTTTTTTTTTTTGTGTGGTATGCAGGCCTCTCACCGTTGTGGTCTCTCCTGTTGCAGAGCACAGGCTCCGGACGTGCAGGCTCAGCAGCCATGGCTCACGGGCCCAGCCGCTCCGCGGCATGTGGGATCTTCCCAGACCGGGGCACGAACCCGTGTCCCCTGCATCGGCAGGCGGACTCTCAACCACTGTGCCACCAGGGAAGCCCTAAAGCAAGATCTTTTAAAGATCAGAATCTATCATAACAACTTTGCATACTCCAAGGTGCTTGATTAATAATTAACAGCATCTTCGAACTCAACTGATCCAGATGGACCCAAATCATGCTCTCTGGACAACATGAAAATCCCACATAGTCAAGCAATGGAGCAGATGTAACAATAAGGACATAGGTGAGAAGTACGGACAGAGAGGCTATGTTAGTTGTGTATTGGAATAGCAGGCACAGAGAGTTGCAAACACTCCAGCAATATAGGTGATGCTTAAAGGCAATTTTCAGAAATAGGAGAAAGAAACTTTAAAATGAACATGAGGGGAAAAAAGCAGTGTTACGCAAACAAAATAGGAAAACCTAAAAAAAACCCCTTCAGTTCCTGAATCTTCAGTTCCTTGTTGCTCCACAAAATATTCACAAAATTAGAAAACTAGTGAATGTTCATATTTTGTTTATATCTCATGAACTGGTTTTCCCAACCATATGCTGATGACAGGAATGATACAGCCCATCATCAATGTGTGAACGGCAGTGCTTTTGAAATATTAATGATAAACCTACTGACTTTAGAGGCCTGAAAAAGGGACCAATATGTGCATAGTGATAAGACTCATCTTCATGCCTGAGAAAACCAGACAGTGCCTTATCAAAGGGCTTTCCCAGCTGCGTCCATGTGCCCAGGCATGGGGTTCTTTTGCTCAGGGCAGTAAAAACAGCCCGTTACATCAGCTTCATTTGAACATTCACTTTTAAGTGGCTTTTTGCCTCAAATGGGAAAATAACATCTTTACAACAAGGAAAACAATGTTTGTAGTTTTCTTTTTGAACTCAAAATAGTAACCATTACTTTCCAAGGCCATTAATAGGGTCAAGGTTGGTAGAAATGCTACATATAAGAAAAGCTTGTAATACAGAAATGCCATGGCACAAACCATCCTTCTCTATTTCTCCTCCTCACCTGCTCCCCTCTTCCCTTCCCAAAGAGTGACTTTCAAAGCATCCAATAAAACACAACCTATGTATTTAAGACGACCTGCAGCATTTCTTGCACTGACATCAGTTAGTTTTGGGAGAGGACTTTGCTATGAATCAGTTTCAAACAACATCATTGGGAAAGCCCAGTTAGAGGACGTCCACTCAGACACTCAGTGTTGCCTCATCTCTAGAGAATCTAGCACTTGCCAGAAGCCTGTTTCTCGTCTTTAAATGCCCTCCAGCGTTCACAGGTAACCTACATCCTTAAGTCATCTGTGCACAACAGTTGCTGGTCCAATCTGGAGGCATAACTAATGCATAATTATCGCATTACGATTACTAACTTACTGATAACTTTCAAACTCTACCATCAAAACCATTAAAGTTACCGAGTGCTCAGAGTCAAGACATGCTATTCATATCATACATTTTTCAGAGGAAGTCTGCTTTTCTCTAGCCTTCCAAACAGCATTTAGAAGACACTCCAATGGGGGGTTTTATTATATGTTGAGAGATAAGTGTTAGAAAAGGATACCTTTTAGGGTGCATCTCTGAAAGCAACCAAGGAGAAAATCAGAAAACAGAAACACTGTCCAAAGTGAACCAAGAAAAAATACTAATTATCCTAAGCCATAAAACATTCAGCACAAAATATAAACAACGTATTACAACTTTATTAGATTCTTCTATTTTACTGGCTATTTAGACTCAACTATGGCCTTAGTGACCTATAACATTGACATCTTTGGGTGCCACAGCATATACAACACCTAATCTGATTAGGTGGCACAAGGACTAGCCAACCTGTCAACACAGAGTAACCATTAACATCACAGCTGCGGCCTTTTGATGTTTCTATAATAATTCAATCATAAATGTGAAGATATCTGTATTATCTGAGGGTTCTCTGCTGCTGCCATGCAAGTTATTATTCAAGAAAAGTCTGCCAGACTAGGCCTAATTAGAGATACACACGGAAGTCAGAAGTCCGCCTTACAGTTAGAATGACAAAGGCAGCAAGTCTATGATGAATTACTTTCTCTTTTGGGTCCCTATCCCTACGCCTCCACACATAACTCCTCCATAACGTGTCTCATTACCCATCTAACATCTTGCTATGACCCTTTTATATGCTCCAAGTAAGAATGGTATTTAGGGTTTTGCTCAGTGCAGGGGAAGGGGGTATATGAGTGGCTAAATGGATAAACTGACAAACGGAGGGCAAAAAGAAACATTCCCAAACCTTCCTATTTAATACAATGTTCTTCATGACACCTCTCAGGCTGGAAACAAAGGTTGGTGTAAAGAACTTCATTCTGATGACTAAAGACTTGTATGACTGAGTAAGGCAGTTTCTTGACTTACCCCCACCCCCTAACAGACTTTCCTAAAAACCTGTGGGATAATCAGGGAGGAAGCATATACATCCCTTTCCAAATGGAGGCATTGTGACTCCTCCCAGAAGGAAAGTTTACAACATTGGCTCCTGAATCAGGAGCCTCCCCACCAGCCATTCTGGAACAGGCAGCTACACCTGCACACCCTGGAACCTGTCAGGTCTTGAGTCTGATGTCTGATGTCTGAAGAGCATTTCAGTCCACGTCCACTTCAGTGAGGGTCAGTGGTGTCCAGTGGCTGCGGTCAGGGTTCTATCCTTTGATAACAGCAATCGGTGTCAGTTTAATGGCCTTCTTGCTGATTCCGGCATCATGGCAGGTGTTCACCACATCAGTCACATTCTTATAAGACTCAGGTGCCTGCAGGGGAGGAAAAGTCTACTTAAAATGGAATCTTTAAAAGCATTAATGTTCACTTGTAATTTAAAAAATGCACATTCAAACAGCACTGAGTTGGTTTTGTTTTTTCTTTTTTTGCCTATCAAATAGGCAAAGGTTTAAAAAAAGATTAAGCTCAGTGTTGGTAAGGGAGTAGTATGATAACACTCTCATCTTGTTTTATATTTTTTCTGTATTTCTCTAAATTTCCCCAAAGAACATGTATCACTTGCATAAGTAGGAAAAGCAGTAAATGTAACTGAATAAAGCATATACACTAATACCCAAATGGAAGGAAATGTACCAAATCATCCTATTAGTGGTAACTGTCTTTGGATGGTGGAGTTATTGGCAGTTTTGATTTTCTTTTATTAGATATTTCTACAGTTGTCAAAATTCCTGGAATGACCATGTATAACATTAACAATAAGGAAGGGTTATTACATTCATATATATAACTAATACTACATATGTGCATGCATACATGGGTATACATACATACACATATAATTTATTTCTGTGAGTTTCTAGTAAGACCTCCCCCCTTCCTTCTGTCTTGCCACCATTAGAACAAATCTCACCACACACACCCTTTATCTCCATTCATGTCAACACAGCAAGCTTAGGCCTCTCAGACTGATTCCCGTGGGGGCTCTGTACACACCCCTTTCTAGCCCATCTCCTATTCCCTTCCAGTTTCTGAAACATTTCCACTGTGGCCTCTGAACTCCTTCCATTGAGTCAAAGGCAAAGAACTTCTTCCTTTCTTCTTTAAACATTCCCTTCACTTTCTTGTTCTTGCTGAAACATGGACCTCCGCTGAGGATATTACTTCTGCTTCCAACTTTCTGAAGTGGTAGCTGTTTTCTCTCCCAAACTGGGTCATGCCATTAGGTTCAGAGGTGGGACAGGTGTCCTTGCTCTTCATGGTTCCTTTCAGACCATTCTCCCTCCTTTCTCCCAGTTTTGAATGTTGCAGTCACCATTTATACCACCCACTACTCTTGTTGCTGCAATCATCTGCTAGAGTCTGATCCCCATTGTTACTTGAAGTTTTGTAGCTCCTGGGTCACCCTCACCCTCTCCTGCTATAATTCAGAACGATTTCAATATCCAGGAAGAGGATTCTTTCAGTAACTTGGCTTCCTAGTTTCTTGATTCCCTCTCCTTCAATGCTTACCTCTGCCATTCTCTCCCAGAGTCATCCCCAAGAACTCGTCATTACCAATGATTACAACTCCTCCACAGTCTCAGCTCCCAGCACCCCAGACAGCCTAGGTTTCCACCTCCAACAATCCTTTAACCCCACGAGACCCACAATCCCTTTGCAACACCCTTCAACAACCTTGCTTCTCCTTTACTGTGCTGTACTTGCAACCCTGGTTAAAGGAAACTCAACATCTATTTCATGCCTGAACCTATACAGTTGGATGTAGCTGAAAAACACCCAACCACTGAATTTAAGCTCAAGTGGGCCCTTGACGCTGTCCTGGCAATCACCCAAAATTTCACTAGGCCAATCACTTTCTTAGATGATGATTTTATACCTTCTCCTGCATCCTCACTCTCAGTTGCTGGCCCTACTTCCTATTACACTGAAAAAAACAGAAACAACCAGAACAGAATCTCCATAAACTCTCTTACCATATCTTCCCTGACTACCAGCATCTGTACCTTCTCTCCTTTTATTAAGGATGAATTACCTAAGCTCCTAGCAAAGACCAACCCCACCAGATCCCATCTCCTTTCATCTACTCAAGGACACTTCTCTAGTAATTCCCCACTCTTTCCTCCATCTTCGATTTCTCTTCTAGATTCTTCTCAACAGCATGCAAACACATCAGTTAGATCATGTTATTCTTCTGCTCAAAATTCTCCCAAGTCTTCCCCTCATCTCACTCAGAGGAAGAGCAAAAATCCACTTGTAAAGGAAAAAACAAGGACCCCACACGATCTGGTGCCCCTACCTCTCTAACCTCCTCTCCCTCTTGCTCGCTCCAGTCACGCTGGCCTCCACACCATTTCTTGAACCTCCAAGTGTGATCTGGCCTCAGAGTTTCTGCACTTGCCATCCTCCCTGCCTGGAAAGCTTACCCCTAGATACCCACATAGCCTGTTCCCTTACCCCTCTCAGGTCTTCACTCAAATACCACCTCACTACACCCTATCTAAAACTGCACCCACTCCCAGTCTCTCCCTATCCCCCTTCCCATTTTTACTTTGTAGCACTTACCATCATTCTACACACTATACATTTTACTATTTGGTAAGTTTCACAGGAAAGGATTTATGTTTGTTTTGTTCACTGCAATATCCCTAGCACCTAGAACAGTTCCTAACTATAGCAGATGTTTAATAAGTATTAGCTGGATGAGTGAAAAAAATCATATGTAAAATGTGCAACTAAAAAGTATACCAAATGTTAATAGTGGTTATCTCTGGTTGGTGGAATTCGAGATGTTTTCTTCTTGGTATTTTCTAAAACCTCTTAATTAAAATCAGGTGAAAAATTAAGTTGTTAAAAAATAAAGCTTTGGGGCTTCCCTGGTGGCGCAGTGGTTGAGAGTCCGCCTGCTGATGCAGGGGATGCGGGTTCATGCCCCGGTCCGGGAAGAACCCACGTGCCGCGGAGCGGCTGGGCCCGTGAGCCATGGCCGCTGAGCCTGCGCGTCCGGAGCCTGTGCTCTGCAACAGGAGAGGCCACAGCAGTGAGAGGCCCGCGTACCACAAAAAAAAACCCAAAAAAACAAACAAACAAAAAATAAAGTTTTGTCATACTCTTTAACGCAGTAATTCTGCTTTTGAGATTTCACTCTAATTATTAAAACATCTGGAGGAAAGATTCAGGCATGAAGACACATAGTACAACTTAATTTAGAGTAGCAAAGATGTGGAAACTACTTGAATATCCACTATGGGCAGAAACTTACAGTACTTAGCTAGCAGAATATTTCTCAGTTGTTAAAAATGACGTAAACAATATTATAATAATGTGTTAAATTTTAAAAAGGACTATAAAACGTTTGTAAACTATTTTATAACCAGTTTAAAAAAAGCATTTAGGGAAAAAATGGCAATAAGCATCTTAAAAAAAGGAGGTAATAGTTATGTCATGGCACAGAATTTCTGGATGACAATTTTTCTTTTCTCTTAAACTTTTAAAAGGAAGTTATGTTGCTTCTAATTTAAATATGTACATATGTGTACATATACATACATGTAATTTAAACAAAATCTTTGCTCCCTTATGAATCAAAAAAACCCATTTTCTCAAACATTTCCCCCCCACCTTTTCAAATTTGCTTTCAAATTTAACTGTTAAGTATACAGTTGTGCAAAAGAAAGGTTAAGATGAGTCAGCTCAAACTAAACTTAAAGCTTGTAATATGCAGACAAAGACTATACATGAATGGTAAAAATCATTCTTGTGGACCCAGCTCGTAATTAACCTCCAAACAAAAGAGAAGACAATGATAGACTGTAACTGAGGTTATTTTTTAAAAAACCATTTCTATTAGCAATACTAAAAATTGCTGTCTCCGGGTACTGGCATAAATTATAAACAGTTTTATGCTGAATACTTATCAAAATTTCACTTACCTCTTCCATAACCAGCTTGGGTGAGGCAACACGGATTGCAATTCCCATGTCTGCCAATTTGTCTAGGACGTCCTGGAAATCTAAATTACGCCTTGACTTTGCTCGGGACAGTGCACGGCCCTAGATTGGGAAAGGAATGAACTTCATTTATAAATTCTGAGCTCCAATTTATGTTCAATCCCAGCAATTATTTAAACCCTTAGGATCATATGCCTTTTCCCTGACTTCTTTTTAAACTAAAAGAAGAAATAAGAGAGTCTTTTTCTATTTAATCAACACTGTAATGTGCTTTTTGTTTTAAGACTCATCCTTTTGGAAGACAAATTTACATCTACAAAGCATTTAGTATTTAAAGACTTAGTTTTGTGTATCTAATCACTACTAATTATCAATTACATATAAATATGTTAATTTAAAATTGTAATCAGTATGTCTATCATCACAAAAACTTTGTGCTCTTTGTGGTTTAAAACAGTTTCTCCACCTTAGCACTTACTGACATCTTGGGTGAGGTAACTGTTGTGGGGACTGTCCCATACGTTATAAGATGTTTAGCGGCATCCTTGCCCTCTACCCACTAGATGCCAATAGCACAATTCCCCTCCCCCACTGCGACAACAGAAAATGCCCTGAGACACTGCTAATGTGTGTGGGGAGATGGTTTTGATCACTGGGTTAAAGTTAGGAGTTGGGAGGCAACTGAAAACGAGAAAGGATCAGAGGAAAAAAAGTAGGGTTAATATATACGAGAGGGTCTGTCCTACTGAGAAGGTATCATAGACAGTTTCTATTTTCCACTCCATCACCAGCTAAGAACTTTGATGGCTTAGAAGAGCAGCTGGATAACTGGTTTGTGGGCCAAATCTGGCCTATTACCCGTTTTTGTAAATACAGTTTTATTAGTACACAGCAATGCCTATTTGTTTATGTATTGTCTATGGCTGCTTTTCTACTAAAATGGCACAATAGAATAGCTGCTACAGAGATCTTATGGCCCCCAAAGCCTAAAATATTTACTGTCTGGTGCTTTATAGAAAGTTTACCAACCCCTGGCTTAGAAGAGGCAATATATTGAAATAGGTGTGCAGTCTACACATGGGTCCTGATTTGCAAAATGGGGCACATCCTCCAAATCTCGAGTGGACCCACCCAGTAAGGAACAAATTATGCTAATGGCTAGGTCTGTGAATCATTGAGATACATTTTGATGTAAATTTGCATCAGGTAAAGTTTTATCAGTTACGGTAGTGTGATAATTTCTCAATCTGGATTTTGTGGACTCACAGAGTTGAGGAACAGTCCCTGGCCGTACAATGACCCCACTAAGGTCGAGATACTTGGTGACCTCAGTTAGTTCACTAGACAGTATATATTACGGGGAAAAATTCAGGTAGAAGACAAGACAAACCCAAACCTCAACTTTGTTAATGCTCAACCAAGTACATTTACCTGTCAAAATGCAAAACAATGACTACACTGAAGAGAACATTTCTAAGTAATTTTCTGTTTTCATAACTCACCGCTCCATGACAAGTTGTTCCAAAGGTCTCGGTCATGCCCTGCTCAGTGCCAGTGAGAACATAGCTACAGGTTCCCATGGTGCCGCCAATGAGCACAGGTTGTCCAGTGAGCTGAGGAAGCACAAAAATCAAACATGTTAAAATTTAGAAAAGCAGGAGCTTCCTATGTCTGAGATTTAAATTTCCCCTTGCATTGGAGGACTGTGGAGAAACCAGGCCCTTTAAATGCACTGCGCTCACAACTATATTAAGATATTATTCTGATTGTTTCATAGTTGAGAGGGAAGGGAAGAGGATGGAAGGAAAAATGTGAGGACCAGGAAGGCAGCAGAAGACAGCCTGAAGGTAAGAGCAAAGCAAAACTCAAATTTGTAGTGAAGTGTTTTTAGGAAGAACCATCCCGAGCAAGGCATCTTCCCTCTCAGGCTTGTTTCCTCATCTGTGAAATGGTAGGTTAAGGGTCTTTCTAACTCTATCACAGCCAGACACCAAAAGGATAAGAGGAATGAAACAGACTGAGTTTAATCTTAATCCTGTCTTCTAATCATTCAAAGGCCTTAAAAAGATAATCTTAGTGCATCTTAATGCAGTAGAATATTCTCCATGCAGCACTACAGCACACTGCAAGCACAGATGATGGGGGGAGTCATGCTTCAGAGAAGACTGGAAATCACTGTTCTCATGGATGACAGACTGTTTTCTTTTCACAATTGCTGCTTTCCTGTTTAAATTCTTACGTATTTAGAACTGTCTAAATCATGCCCCCACTGCTTAAAACCACAAATGGCTCAGTACGTACTTGGTAATCAACCGCAATAAGGGGATGGTGAGGAGGGAAAGCTCGGGTGGATCCCTTCCTGTGTACTAACAGAGTCCGTTCCTTTCCATCCACCACATGCTGTTCTACTTTGGCAATATTGTGAGAAACATCATAGATCACATGTAGGTCCAAGTCATCAGGGGTTGTGTTGAAGACCTTGGCAAAAGCCTAAGAGAAAAAAAGCTTATGTTAAAAGTGGCAGAACCAGCTCTTCAGAACTTATCTTATTGATTCTGGAAGGTCTGTTAGAAGGGAGTGAGGGATTTGAGTTCAAAAATAGCAGAATTATTAACCTTCATGTAAAGGACAAAAACTGTCTTTAGACCACAGAGCAAACTCCACTCCATAAACTCCAACTAGTCTTGACCAAACCCATCGGAGGTGCTTCTTCTTCAGCCTTCTGAATCTCAGTGAACGGCACTTCTACCCTCTCCGCTGCTCAAGGCAAATTCTAGGAATAATTCTGGCTTCTCTTCTCCCCTCTCCTGATACCCTGCTGAGTTAGCTTAAGGACACACCGAAAGCTTGGACACTTCACCAATATTTTGAATATCTATTACATACATTTCCAAAACCAAATCCTACAGGCTTAGATTTGAATACACTATGTTTTAAATTACTTAACTTCATCATGTATAACTGGGAACAGACAAGCAACCTCAACTGTACCTGACGGGTTAAGAAGGTCATGGAAGAGCGGTTGACCCAGGCATAGTTCCCAGCCGCTGCCATTCCCTTCAGGTAGTCCTGACCCTCTGCGGAAGCGATTCGAGCACAAGCCAACTGACGGTCATTGACTATAATCTTGTCTCTCTTCATGGCTTTTTCCATAGCTACCAGTGCATCTGAAAGGAGAGAGCGCAACAAGTCCAAACCAGCCAGCTTTCCCTTTATAATTCAGATTTATTGCAGAAAGGTGGGCTAGATTCAAAACCATTCTACAAAGAAACAAGTAAAATACCATTTTCCCTTTAAAGTGTTTCTGAGCTCATCTATTTATTGGTCAAGATATATTTACTGAGAATCTTCTGTCAGAGCTATGTGACACAATATATGCAGGCTCCAAAGAGAACACCTGCCCTCGCGGACTTGCAAGGGGAATGCAAGGTGGTCTGAGTTACTTACTCCCTTCCTGGCATGTGCATGAATGAGAAGTAATAAAATACGTTTTATTGCCATCACGGTTTTTAAAAATAATTTTTAGTGACTTAACTTAAAAGAACTGGAGATAAGTTGCTAGACCTTCTGCATGCAAATCAAATCCATGATAAAGTGTAAAGCAGAACTCAGCAGAAAGTTCAGAAATACTAGTCAATGCTCCATATATTTGCTAGACAAAATATTCTAACAGGCCAGGCTGGCACAAATTTTTAGATTCCCATAGAATTAAATGTACATACAAGGACGAACCATAATTGCAATTTAGAGTTTACAGTAATTCCCATGTGTCTATATAACTTTTCCTATATTCATAAATCCTTTCACTCATCATACAAACGGTCCAAAGTGACCTTTCTATTATTTCCCTGCCTCCTGCTTTTGTTCACACTGTCTTTTGGTCATGAATGTTCTGCGTGTGATTGTTCAAACCGCACATGTTATGTGTCCATGAAGTCATCTCTAAAATCTTTTCCCTGAACACTTTATTTTGTCTCTTCCACAGTATCTTATCAATTACTATACCTTCTGTCTTTACTTTTTCTTCTTAATGAACATGACATCTCTCTCATGAGACAATTTGAGGGCGGAGCCCTTGCTATTTCATCTCTGAATCCACTATAACACTTAATCTTGCCATACAGGTAGGTGTCTAAGACATATTCCTGCATATATCATAAACTCTACAATTTGAAGTCTTTACTGCTCTTTCTTGGTCAGACAGTAATAGTAACCTGTAAGAGTAAATATGGTAACTGGAGCCTTTGACAACACCATATGAAATAATTATTATTCCCATTTTTTTCGGACAAGTAAGTTAAGGCCCAGTGCAGTTAATTTCTGCTAGTTAGGAAAACCAGGGTAAAAACCCGCACGGTACAGTTCCAGCACTTTCTCCCTTTAGTCTCTATATGGTTCCCCACAAAATGTACATTTTAGCACCAAGCCAAAAATTTGGTCCAGAAAATACCTGTGGCTACTTGGTGGCCCAAGCCTCTGCTTCCACTGTGGATCATCACACACACCTGTCCCTTATGGTCGATGCCCATTTTCTTAGCAGCATACTCATTGAAAATCTCATCCACAACCTGGATTTCTGCATAGTGGTTGCCTGCTCCCAGAGTCCCCAACTGCAAATGTGAGAATGTCTGATAAAATAGCTGCTATTCAGGTTTGAAAAAATCCATTTGCAAAGCAAATAGGTAAAAAAACCCAATAAAAATAAAAAGATAACCACACATATAGCGTTAACAAAAAAACTTCTAAGCTTAGAAACGCTTCATTCACTTAAAGTAATATTCCACACAACTAAAATAATGTAGACCAGTTCCTGCGTTTATTATATCATTATTTGCTTGAGGCACAGCACATTAAAAGCATCATAAACGAAAACTCAAACCACCAAATAGCTCACAGGACAATTTAAACATCACGGAGAGAAGGGTCAAATTTTGGGGTGAACTCTGGTGAATGTTGACTCACACAAAGTCCAAGTTCAAATGATTTTTGAAATATCTGTGAGTTCACTGACACCTACCACTATCCATCACTGGAAGAATATATCCCATAACTGGAGCTAACAGATGCTTTACAGACCCAAAGAATGGCAGTGTTGGAACAGTCTTAGAGACTGCCTAGTTTTAACTATCTCAATTTTTGGATGAGAAAATGAGACCCAGACAGGCAAAAGAGACTTGCCCAAGGTCACAGTGAATTAGTGGCAAAGCCATCACAATTTGCTGTAAATTTCAAACATCTGGTATATTTTTATTTCATGGACACCATGAACCGACAAGGTATCTGCTGTCATCTTGGATGCTAGAAAACTTTCAGCCAAATCTGTAGATTGTCCAAGTTTGTACATATGCAATTTTGGTATACATTTTTTTTTTTTTTTGCGGTACGCAGGCCTCTCACTGTTGTGGCCTCTCCTGCGGCGGATCACAGGCTCTGGACGTGCAGGCTCAGTGGCCATGGCTCACGGGCCCAGCTGCTCCGCGGCATGTGGGATCTTCCCGAAATGGGGCACGAACCCGTGCCCCCTGCATTGGCAGGCGGACTCTCAACCACTGCGCCACCAGGGAAGCCCTGGTATACATTTTAAGCCTTATAATCATATCCCATTTTCCTCCCATCCACTTCTAATTCATGATATCTTGTTTTATTTTATGAATATCTACAAGCTCCTGATAGCTTTTTAAAAGATTAACAATGAAGCATAAACGAATCTGTGTTCCTTTTGATGTGAAAAAAGCTGGGGTATATTTACTACATGGAAGACAGATTTTTTTCTTCCTCCCAACAAAAACAAAATATGAAAAAAATGAACATTTCCCCTGCAAAGTGAGCGCTACCTGGGGAAGGCCTCTCTTTTTGGCCCTGGCAGAGACCTTACTGGGGTCGGCTTGCAGCATCCTTCCGTACTCCTCGCAGTGCTCCTTGTCTTCAGCCCAGGCATAGCCTTCCCTTAGGGACCAGTCCACACCCATCTCCAAGGCCTCCTCCAAGTCTCTGAGTGAGTAACAAGGTGCAGGTCATTTCACAGCCAAGGCAGATCAAAATCTAAAGATGACCACATCTCAAAGGGCAAAAGAAAGAACTGTATTGACTATTGCCTGTGTGTCAGGCATCGTGCTAGATGTAGTTCATGCTCTCAGCAACTCTAGTTTTTTGAGGAAAAGCGGTTACATAAATAATTGAATATTAAAACTATAAATGCCAATGTTCTTGATATTTACACAGCCCCTCATACTTTTCAAATCTTATTTATCTCTCTGATCCTGAATTCTATGAGGCAGTGATTAAGCAGCCACAGAAAATTTATAACCATAATCAAATATCATTATCTGCCACCAACTTTACTACAGCTACACTAACTTTTCATAGTAACTTATGAAAAATTACAACTAACAAACAAAGCTATCTCAATGTCCTCAGGCAACACAGGTTAAATTTTTTTTTTTTTTTTTTGCGGTATGCGGGCCTCTCACCGTTGTGGAGCACAGGCTCCGGATGCGCAGGCTCAGTGGCCATGGCTCACGGGCCCAGCCGCTCCGCGGCATGTGGGATCTTCCCGGACCAGGGCACGAACCCGTGTCCCCTGCATCAGCAGGTGGACTCTCAACCCCTGCGCCACCAGGGAAGCCCAGCACAGGTTAAGTTTTAAGGTCTATTCCCACCTTCACAGAAGTACTACATCGCTTTACTGCACCCGCACTTTGAAGCTGAGGCACACAACGTTAAACCCTTAGAAGGAAAAAGCTCTGATCTTCACGTAAGGTCCAGCCCTCTTACAAAATACCATCCGGAGAGATTACAGTGATCAATAGGCCCTCCCCACAACAGCCCATTTCAAACATTACTTATTAGGACAAAATTCCTACCTAAAATATTTGTAAAGATGCTTGGAATTTATTTAGATGTTCCAGGTATGCTTTTCAAAGTGGGACTGCATTCAGGGACCACATAAAGTCATAGAATAAGCATCTTCCAAATGTATCAATTTTACTCCAAGTTTTTTTGTTTTGTTTTTTGGTAAAGGGGTGTTGTATAACAGATAATAGCTAAAGACATTTTAATATTAATGTCTGTACATATATTTGAATAGAATGCAAAATTCACATGAACTTTTAGATAAACAGAAGATATTAATGATACATACTTATGAAGCACACCTTTCTGCAAAGTGTAAGGTGCACAGCTTTACACGAGCTATGACAGTACCTCAACGGCCATGTAAAAGGCCACTGTGCTGTAGCTGTACATTGAATTTTCTACTTTGGAAATACACAACATCTTAGGTGAAGAACACACTCAGTGCTATCATCCAAAAAGGAAGGTTGTCAATACAGGTTCACTGACAAAGGACAGTGGGGTTCAGAATACAGCCTCTGAAGCCAAAGGATCCTTGGTTTGAATCCTGACTTTACTTACTAGCTTATTTACTATTATCTCTTTAAACTTCAGTTTCCTTTCTTGTGAACTAGGAATGATATTAGGGTTATTATCTACACAAAATGATACACACCTACACTACAGCACAGTGCTCTGCACATAGGAAGTGCTCAGTAATCATCAGTGGATATTATTCTATTATGAATTCTACCATATGTCAAAGGCTGTCATGATGAACATGAATTGACTAATGTCTCTAATGAACGTTACAGACCTCATGCTTAAAAAAACAATTCATTACCACTTCTTCAACAGTGACTGAACAATCCCCATCTCCTAAGTGTCCTACACTGGAAATGAACGTGAGGGTCGTGTGATTATTATCTCTCACTCCCTTTACTGGCAGCTTTCGTTCTTACTTGGCATTCATTGGAATGACGCCTTTCGACCCCACCCCAACAGGAATGTGGTCGAACATAGCTTGGGCAAGTTGCTCCTTCACAGGCTGGACATCACTTTCGTCTAAATTGGTTCTTAGCAAGCGGACACCACAGTTGATGTCAAATCCGACGCCACCTACAAAATAGAGAAAAGTTAGTCAAATATTAGCAAAACCAGGTAGTTAGGCTTTGTTACCTGTGGTTTCCCACTATTAATAAAGGGTTTAAAAGACAGCCACTCTTTTAAAAATAGCTATGTTTTAAAGGAGTCAACAAAGTGGTTCTCTGTGGGTCAAGTCTGAGGACAACAAAATTTAAAGTAAATACATACTAAAGGTACTTTGTGGGTCAAGGAGGCAGTAATGAACAAGTAACATCTAGACTAGAGATTAAAATTTGAATTACATGCTTCTCTTTTTTTCTTGATCACTCTTGTCAGGGGTTTATGAATTCTATTGTCTTTTCAAAGAACCAACTTTTGGCTTTGTTGATCCTTACCACTGTATATTGTTTCATTAATCTTGCTCAATTATTTCCACCTATCTACATTTTCTGGGTTTAATCAGTTGTTCTTTTTCTAACTTTTTGAGATGGATGCTTAGACCATTGACACTGCAGCCTTTCTTCTTTTCTAATTTGTGCACTGAAGGCTATATACTTCTATCCAAGTATGGCGTTAACAGTAACCCACAATTTTTAGACAGGTATTTTTTAAATTAACATCAGTTAAAATTATTCTGTAGTTTCCATTACGATTTTTTGTTTTTGACCCATGGGTTATTTAAATGCATTGCTTAACTCATAAACATAGTTTTTTTTTTCCCCCAGGTTTGTATTGTTATTAGTGATTTCTAACTTAATTCTGCTGTGGTAGGATAGTATCCTCTATATCAGTGGTTCTTAGGTGTGACCCAAGAATTCTTTCAGGCCTTTAGGATTAATTGTATAACAATACTAAGACATTATTAGCCTTTTAAACATATTCTCTCTACTGTACAGTGAAGTTTTCCAAAGGCTACATGACATGTAGATAACATGCTTGCTCTGAGGGGTAATGAGACATGTCCTTGTGTATTACTGTTTCTAAACTTTCTCAGTTTTAATTTCCAGTAAGGTAAACATTGATAAAAGCCTTCGAGATCAACCCTCAATAATTTTAAGAACGTAAAGGGGTCTTGAGCCCAAAGTTTGAGAACTGCTGATATACGATTTCAATGCTTTGAAACTTGAGACATGCTTTACGGCTCAGTATATGGTCAATTTTGGTAAACATTCTGTGTGCACTTGAAAAGAATGTGTACTCCACAGTTCTTGGATGTACTGTAATGTGGATGCATGCACAACCACACATGTATATGAGAGATCAAGGTGTCAAGTTTGTAACAGGATTGTTCAAATCATGTGTCCTTACTGATTGAAATCTGCCATTTCCTCAAGAGAAAAATAGTGCTAAATGTTGGGCTCACGTATCTGCACTTTTCCTCTGGATCTTAGCCTCACAAATTCTTACTACCTCTGTAGATTTTTATGGTTTCAACAGATGCATTTTTGGCTCTGTTTTAAAATTTTCACGCAGCTTTTCTCGTTGTTCTCGGCAAAGGATTGCCTGAAATGACCTTGTCCACTGCTGCCGGAGGCAGAACTCTCAAGACACAATTCAACCTTTCATCTTTTCATCAGCCTCTGAACGCAAAGATATTACTTCAAGTGTGAAACATTTTCAGTGAAAGCACACCACAGCAGAAAAGAAGTATACAAGTGACTAATAATGATGCTAATGAGAGTAAAAACTCATCAAGTACTTCCTATGTGTCCTGCATTGTTCTAAGTATTTTAACAAAGCTTAATGAATTTAATCCTCACAATAATGCTATGTAGTAAATAACATTATTAACTACAATTTGCCTAAGAGATAACTGGGACACAAAGAAGATGTATAATTTGCCAGGGAAGTATTTCAGTTTCTTTTGTAGGCCATGTCTGAATAGTGCCTGGCACACAGTAGGAGCCCAAATAACTTTAAATAAATATATGCTTTACTTGGTATTTTAATAGCCTCTGAGTGTCCACAATTAATTCTCTCAGTAAATGGGGAAAAGAAATGACAGAATATGATGAGGCTGACATTCACACACCAAGTGCAGCCGTGCTCTATTTTAGAAAGGCTACGATTCTGAGAGAAGCTACACACCTGACAGCAGACATGCACAGTGACCTTACCTGGGGATACCACTGCTTCAGGGTCATTCATATCAAAAGCTGCCATATTCCCAATAGCAAACCCATAACCTGAATGGACATCAGGAAGCCCAATGGATCGCTGAAAGAGAATTAGAAAATAAAATACAGTTTTCTCACTGGCACTCTGGCTGCCTGATAGACCTGACACTAACTCTCAAATAGGCTGGGGGGCTGAAGCCTTCCCTAAATCAAGATTCTGTTTTCATGAAATCTTCTCTATTGGTGGAAATTAGGTGTAAAAAATTCCTAATCATAAAGCCAAATATAGCAGGAAAAACTTTTTTACAAAGTCTGACATTAATTAAGAAAATTGAAAAGAGGAAAAACCTTAGTACTACATGATACAGGAGGACCACATACTAACTTTAACGCATTATTACATTTTAAAGATGATTGACATATTGTGGTCATGTCAGGCTGAAAATGACAGGAGGAAAATACCTGATTTACACAGGTCCTCAGTGTTTAAGCAATCAGAGACAAATGTAATCCATTTGATGGTATGAAAACTGTACAATTTCTACATCTGGGGCCTAGAAAAGGATACTGACCCAGGAAGAATGGAGGTCAAAACATGGTAGGAATACATGCAGACACCTGGACACTTACGAGTTCCTTAAATGCACGAGCCATGTCTTTTCACTTCTCCTCCCAAGTGCCCAGCAGAGAAACTGGCATAAAGACCTCAAAAAATGTCTGTTGAATGGATTTAACATCTAGCTCTAATGGTGGAATCTGAATGTAGACTCGGGTGAGGGCCCCACTTGTACCATCCAGTTCTATCCCCACCATCGCCACCACCCTCCTTTTCCAATCATATCCACAACAGCTATATTGCCCTTTGTCCCTCCCCTCAGTCCTAACCCTTACAATTCTTGCCAGTCTTTCTCCAATCAACCTCTTAAATGAGGCCACCGTGAAACTTTCACTGGTGGCAAACTGATATAAGAATAATGTGTACAACAAGAAAACAAAATCTACTTCAAAGGTTCTCAAACACTTATAGATTCTGGCTAAAGGCAACCAGAAACTGAGATGTTACCCAGACTCAGTTATTTCTTTAAATTCCATGGTTATTTCTAGATGTTTGAAGGTCACCGTCTAAATGACACCACTATCAGTTAGGCATGGCCATTCATCCATTCAACAAACTTTCAGGCTAAAAAAATATATGAGTGATTAAAACTGTAAACATAGACTCACATGAACAATCCCAGGCAGGGCGGCCACATTGCCAATTTGTTTCATGGCTGGCAGGAAGCCACCAACACCTGAAAACAAAATGTCAATATTAGAAAAGAGGACATATTTGATTTTTAGCTGAAGTGTATTCACACTTTTCTAGATTGCGTTAATGAAGGGGTAGTGGTTAGGACTGCTAAAACAGCAAAGCATAAAAGGGTATCTGAGATGAAGTGGAAAAGAAGGCAGCACATGCACAGGAAGGTAGTGAGGGCAACCAGAATAATTACAAACATGCTGTCAGTATTCTGTGCATACTATGGAGGACTGCTTGCAAATACTGTACAGGGAGATGTAAAACATAATCATTATACCTTATGTTGTCAGTATAAAAAAAGGGTTCTTTTAACTGTTCATAATATATATCAAAAAAAAGTACTGGTTGTATTCTAAGTGACAAAGAAGAGCAATTTGGAAGAGTTGGGAAAACACTGGATGGAGAGTCAGGGGATCTGGAGTTCTAATCTCAGCTCTGTCACTGGCTGTGTGTCATTTCAGCCAAGTCAGCACACCCTGGTGGGGGGCAGGATGAGACTTATTTATTTTAGGTTTGTTGACTAAAAAAATAAAAGGGTTAAAACTAGATTTCTATTCTACCATCACCACTAGAACATTATATTACAGTTTTATACATTTATCTCTAAACCTCCCTGTAGTCTTGCAAGATAGGTGTTATAAACTCTCTTTTACAGATGAGAAAACTGAAGTTCAATGAGGCTAATCAGTGCACTGACTTTGTAATCAGACACTCCTGGATCTGAATTCTGATTCTGTCACTGAGAGACTGTGCAACCTTGGACAAATTAAAATGACTTAACTTCACTCAGCCTTGACTTAAACATCTGTAAAATGGAGATATCCTCTTAGAGTTACTTTAAGAATTACATGAGATAACCTATGTAAAGTGCCTGGCACATAGTAAGTGCACAATAAATGGTAGCTCTTGTTATTACTGTCCGAGGTTAGGTGCAAAACCAATCAGGTCCATCCAGCTCCAAGTGCTTTCTACAAGGCCAGGTGGCTAACAATGTGATCATGAATAAGTAACGGGTTCTCGTCTCATTTGAAGTCTTGATCATTCCTTGACAACACTTTTGTATTTTTAAATTATAATTATTTGAGTTACCATTTTTCAGGCCACAAGGGAGACACTACTTGTACTGACACATGTCAAACTCTAATTTACTTACCACCACCTCGACAGGCATTCCTTAATTCTTCAAACATTAATTTTTCCAGAGCATCATTCACATAGAAAACTCCTTCAACCTGGTACCAAAGAAAAGGAAGAATTATGTCTGAGCACATGGACCTGATGTATATAAGTACAGGATAGAATACAAACACTGTAGGCAATATTTATTTTGCTTTACTCTTTGTAAAACACTTTCACGCTACCTTAAACAAGCAGAAAACTTCTTACAAGATGTTCCCATCTTTATATCTTAAAAGTGTATTTTACAATGTTCACAAATCATTTTGTTTATTCTCCTACTCTCATAGGCCACATTTAAAAGTTCAACAGGTAAAATATTTTGTGTGTGTGTGTGATAAAGAAACGTCTTCCAACAATGCTCTAAGGCCAAAGGTCTCAGTATTCTTGTGCTTCTAAAATATCAGTAGGTTTTGAAAAAAATAAATGAATCAAAAACTCAGATCTAAACATAAAAATGCAGTCATCTGACCTAAGTGTACTTTTTCTAGGTCTAAGACAACAGCACACTACACTTTACTGTGTCCTATTCTGATTTACACATCTGTACTTAGGTAAACAGTGAGTAAAAAAATTTTAACAGGTAGCTATATAGCTGTGTGGTTAGTTTTACCATCTATGTAATTTTAAGGGGATAAAAAAGCTTGACAATAGAGGCACACAAAGGGCAATGGAAGACATGATTATGTAACACCAAAGGACAGAACATTTTAATCAGAGATCAAATATTATGAAGGATCTGCCTAGCATTGAAGAACCAAAGATTTAACAATCATCTGGACAAGGAAATTTATTTATCAGAAAGATGACTTCTGCACCTTACCACCGCATGAATAACAATACCAGTTATGGAAAATGTCTCAATTTTCCAAAGGGCCACATTTATTAGTTCACCAAACACTTGCTGAGGACTCATTATGTGCCAGGCACTGTACTGTGCAGTAGGGGAGATACAGAGAATATGCAAGATCGTGATGTTGTGGAACTTCTAGTCTAGCGTGAAGCTCAGACTAGAAAATGTAGAGTGCAACGAGGCAGGTGCTGTAATAGAAGCACAGAGTACTACGGAAGAATCTGATGAAGAAGGGGCTCAACAGTCTAGGGAGGCGGTAGCCGGGGTGGGGGTGCGCTTCACAGTTTGTTAATTTTTTGTGAACACTGAGCTGGCTCTTTAAAGACAAGAGACATTACTGGAGCAGCAGCAACACATTTAGGAGCTGAATGGAAAGATGACGTAAAGATGGGAGAGAAGTATTTTTAAGGAACAAAGAGGAATTTTTAGTGCAGCACACGGTTCTTACAGGAGGAATGGAGATTAAGCAAGAGAGAGAGGGAATTGTAAGTGTGAAGTTCACTACTCTCCTGAGACTGGGAATACAACACAAGCCTACCATACAGGTCAGTAGCTTTTTAAGAGCAATATATCAAGATTTCAACTCTCCCTTCCCAAGGGAGGGGTGGTAGTAAAGTGTTCTTCAAATGGTTAAACTGGAACTGCCTAGCAAAAATCAGACTTGTCCCCCAGCTGAATAAGCAGGAGTGTGTACATCAAAAGTTACGCCAGAATTGCTGACGGAACATAACAGTGTGTGTTACAATCCTCTTAGGATGGTCATACGCTTTTTATTTTCTACTTCATGCAGGGAACTGGGTTCCATAAAAAGAAACTAGTCAAAGGAAAAAACAGAGCAAAAGGGAGGTTTGCGTCTAGCTAAGCGTCTAGCTAAGTGCTTTGCTCATAGGGGGCGCTCAATAAGTTTTAATATTGAGTAAAAGGGTGGCGCGGCTATCAGGAACTTTTACCAAGACGCAGGATCACAAACCTTCAATACACTTGCAAGGCACCTAAAGGGATTTCAAAAGCCGTCTAACAACATATGCACCAAAACCTCACAAATGCCTTCTTCTTCACTTTAATGGAAGACCATAAGCACAAATGACAAGGAAGCCCAAGAGATACAGAGACCTGGCTTTCAAATTCTCTGGTATCGGGCTCCCAAGTCTCCATCGGGAATACGTCATCCTGTCAGAGGAAAAATAAGTGAACTGGACATCACGTCTTAGCTGAGCTTCTACTGGGTGAGTAGTAAAGGAAGCCGTTTAACCGACTCACGCTCAAAGCCCTACTAAAAAGTGCATATTAAAAAGAAAAAACCTGCCCTGTGAACTTTCTAGGTTGCCACGAGAAGCAAGATCGTTGTATTAAAACCCCGCGCGTGTCAATTAAAAAAACAACAACAAACCCAACACAGAGCAGTGAATGCTAGAAACTTGGTTCAGCGAACACAGGTCAGTAAACGTTATGTAAATGACTGGTATGACTCAGAGAAGCGGAGTTCAGTCCCAGCAACTGCACCCCGGACTGGCTGTGCCACCTAGTAAAAGCCCACTAATGTCTCTAAGGCTCAGGGACGTAACACATCTCACGGTGCGTTCATGAGACTTCTGTGTGAAGACGCTTTGCAAAGGCCAATTTCGTATTTACTGGGATTCCCTGGACGCAGTCCGCTTTGCTGGTCCTCGCGGTTCGGGGACCTCTCCATCCGTGAGGTGGGGCCGGCATAGGCTGGGCAGCCCCGGAGGCGGGAGGAGTGGGTGGGGTGGGAGTTGGGGGATGGGAACTTTGCTGTGGGCGGGGGCCTCTCCGGCGCGCGAGAGGTCGGGAGGGCTCGGAGGAGACCGGGCCGGGTGGGTAGAGACGCGCCGCGGGCCCCCAGCCGGGAAGGCCCGGACACCGGGTCCTGCTCCCCCGCCTCACCTGCATGTTGGGCACGAAGCCCTTCTTGATTCTCCAGCAGCTTTTATTGACCTTTTCCAAGAACTGCAGTTCATCGTTATAACTGCGGCTCATGGCGTCGACAAGAGTGGCGAAAACTCCCGGCTTCGCTTTGAAGAGCCGCTGCCGCGTTGTCCCGCTGACCGAAACACCAACTTCCGGAACTCAACGCGCAGGCGCGGCCAGCTCCGCGGCAGGATGGGCGACGGCTAGCGCCGAGGCTCAAAACTCGTCGCACCAATCGCTCTTTTTTTGTTTTTTTTTTTAAGTTAGACTGTCCTCTAGCGTTTACCTTTTTGGATGTTAACTAGTCATTTTCTTCTAGGCTAAAGCTAAGCTAAATGCAGTGCAGTAGTTTTTAGTATGATCTAGTTATCCTTCGTTTTGGAAGTGTTTTCCAGCACTGAAAAACACACTGAATCGGTGTCAGGTCCAGTTGTTCTAAAGAATCCATCTGCTTGGAGTTTACATCCCTAGTAGTGAGGGGGAAGAAATGTCTGCAGCCGAGAAAGAGAAACATGTTTAAATAAATACCACAACGGAAATTTTGTAATGTTTCAGAACGAATTTGTGAACACATTAAATAACTTTTCTTTCAGAAAAGGGCATTCCAAAGAATGAAACGTGACAGCTTATCATTTATTCCAACAACACTGACAGGGGCTTCTATTACGGGGGTATCTATTGCTATTTTATGAGCAATACGAAGATGGGTAAATGGCAGTCCCTATGGATAGCCAGAGCTTCCCAGTCCAGCCCTCTGTGATGACTAAGTACTCCGTGATCGCGCTTTTATCCAGTGTCGCTTCTTCACAGCTTTAAGTGCCTTCGGTTTCTAATCCTACCTCACGTAAAGAACAGCGACTTTGAAATCAGAAAGGCTTCGATTGAATTTTTACCTCTGCTGTTTACTGGTTTTGTGTGATTGATCTCTTTTAACCTTTGTTTCCTTATCTATAAAATGGGATCATAATTCTTCACAGAGTGGCTGTGAGGATTAAATGAAATGACACTTGGTAAGCCCTCCAGTAAACAGCTCTCTTCCATTCCCCCACTGGATTGTCAGCACCACAAATGCAAAGCGTGGTTTCTATTCATTTCCTACATTATCCATACGGGTTCCCCTTTCCTCCTCTTCTGCCCCAATTTCGCCCCATTCATTGGTTGCTTTAACTTAACCTACTGTGATTTATCTAGGTTTAGTACTCTTCACTGCCATTTCATTTAATTTGAAAGGGAAAACAGCCTAAAACTTAAACAAGTGATACAACTTCTAGAGTTTCCTGTGTTCACTCTGTTTCTCTCTGGAAACATCTAAAGAGACAACATATTCCCTTTTTAAATCAAGGACTTAAAATTCTTGAATTCTGTACAAGCTCAGTTTGGGTTAACGTTAAGGACATTAAATTTTCTTCTTACCAGTCTTATTTTATTAAAATAAAATCTGGGGCAAGAAAATCTGCAAATAAAAAGGCAAAATTGACATTGATAGCAAACAATTTTAATTAAATACAGGGGACAGTAACAGTAAATATAAAACATAAAATCCAATATGCAGGGAGGGGGGAACCCTAGAGAGTTGAAGAGGTTGAAGGGATCTCCGCTGATAACAACTGATGCAAATCTGTATTTAAGAGTTTCTCATGCACCTCCTTAGAAGTACATGTCTCATTCTTGGCCCCAGAATCTCACAGACACAGGAACATACAACATGCACTCAAACATGAACACACATTCAAACATATACCCCTCCACACACATGGGAACACACACATCCTGACTGAGCTCTTTCACCCAGTTTGCCTCCCTCTACATCCATGAGGGCTTGAAAAAGAAAACTTCCAGCAATTCTCAGTGGCTTTACAATTCCTGTGTGTACCATCTTCCCACTCTGGCTTTACAGAAGCTGTGGGACTAAGGACGATTTACTTCCTGGAGTGGACTCCAAACAGGCAACCAAGGGGCTGGCTTCCCCCTCCACTGTCCACTTATCAGGTTCAGAGCTTCCCAACCATGGAAACTTGGCTGCTGCTTTAAGGACGTTTTATACTTCAGGTCAGTAGAAATCAAAAGGAAACCCTGAAAAGGATGCAACAATGAAGATGATATCAAACTTGGGGCACCTGGAGCCATAGGATGTCTGAGTTTGCCTGAGGGGTTGGGGAGATGTGGTTTCTTTACCAGGTCCTACTGTGCAATACCCTTCCTAACCCCTGTCCCCCTTGTGAGGGCCTCAGACATAGGAACAGGCCATTTTGGATTCTTGTCACCTTATGTGACTTAAGCAGTTATAGAAAGGGACATGGGGAGGGAAGAGGGAGTGCAGGGTAGTATATAGGATTGGAGAACTCTGTCAGAATCTTATGTTCACCTCCCCAAACCAAAAAGCCCCAGAAAGGAAGAAACAAGGTATTCTGAAGTTTGTTAATAATGATTAACCAGGAAACAGCTCACAACAGATCCCTGAACCCAGAGGAGGGTCTTTGGTTCAGGCAAAAGTTTACTGACTGAGAGAATCAGAAGAGTCAGTCTAGTCTCAGATATGCCCTTTTCCAGGACACAAGCCACTTCACCTCTCTGGATCTTACTTTCCTCATCTATAAAATGGGATTAATAATCCCAGCCTTACAAGTTGTCTTGTGGAACAAATGAAATAACAGTGCACTAGTGCATCTTCTTGTAGTGTGGTGTGAATAAACTTGGCTTCAAAGGGAAATCAGACTTGGTCTGACGGGGTTTTTTTCCATTTTGATCTGATTTTTAAACTCAAGTTTAAGTGCTTTTCATTGTTAATTATGGGCTTTAAGAGCTAAACATCTTATTTATGAAATTCCTCGGGCTGGGAAAAAACAAAGCAAAACAAAATAAAACAAAAAGTAAGCAAAATAGGAAGAGGTATATTTTACTATGAAAAGAAATGGGGCAATTAACATTGACAATTCTTACCTCAAGAACTTCAATATCTGAATTGACGAGTGAGATTTTGTGTGGATTGGGCAGAGGAAATCCTTGCTGCAATTTTGCTAAAATATAGAACAAGATGTAAAATAATTGGGCATGGGCATGGAAGATTTAGTAAACCTTTTAGTAAGAGAATAACAAGAAACTTTTAGATAATTTATCTTTCCATTCTTCCTGGTTCTGTGTCTTCATTCTCTCTGATATGTCCCTAGCATTTCCCTGAAAGAATGGCTAATTAATCTGTGCTTAATAAAAATGCACCTGCAACTATGGGCATTTGGATGGCAGAAAAATGCTGGCAACTTGTCCAATTTGTATTTTGAAAATACCTTAACTAGTGGGTCCTGAGAATATTTTGATCTCCAGTACAAAGCATATTTTAACCAAGCCAAACTCAAGATGCTACAGTTTGTGAACAATTGCTGTGTAGGGAGAAGGCCTAGGATTGTCATTCATTGAAACTGTGTCTGTCCAGATGGTGGTCTTTGCATAAGAACCACAGAGACACCTTCTAAGGATCATCATCTCATTTCTGGTTGACCCGAAGGAGACTCTTGACTGCCTAAGGAGAGTGGTTTTAATCTCCTTAACTCAAACAGAGTTAGCTGTTCTTGCTGAGTCTGCAAGTAAGAGTTGCTAACAAGGCCTGGACCTGGAATATCTAACTTCAAAACTGTATCGTTGTTGGTACAAACTCTGTCAATTCTGGTGCTGGCCTCGATTCATAAGAACACATTAGAAATACAAGCTTCAGGATGGAAAGTCCCAGACAATCACCAACACTTAGCCAATGTCAGTGTCACATTGTTTCCCAAGAATCCCTTACCATTGGCCAGTGGGAGGACTCCGAAGTGGAGAATGGAAGACAGAATATTCTCAAACCTCAAGACCTAAAATGAAAGGGGAAACTGAATCAGTTGTCAAATCAGGGCATTTTGAAAGCACCACACCTGGTTTGGACATGTACTCTCCCAGTCTTTATCAGGACTGAAAGCAATAATTAGCATCTCCCCATAGAGATACTCTAGCTTTCCGGACACTGAAAGCTATTTTGTGGGAAGCCATTTTACAGGGTTTCCTAATCTTTTTTCCTCTTTGAGGATGGACATTTTGGTTCCTCTCTACAGTAGATCATGGTGACAACAAATGCAGAGGGACCACATGGTGGCAGCAAACATAACAGCTTAGATACTTATCAGGTAAGATAATCTTGAATGACTAATAGATATTCCAATTAGTAGTCTTCCATTAATTTATTGGGAACCCTGGCCACAGGAGTTTCCTTGGATTATATTATGCTCTATAGCTAATAGCACCACCAGAACATGCAATTTATCTTTAATAAACATGGTAGTTGTATAATCTTAGCAAACTGCTGGTTCCTGGGAAGATTTAGGTATTAAAAACAAATGCACTATGATGAATATCAGTTCATTCAGTGAATATTTTTTAAGCATCCTATATGCTTAGCAATAATAAGAACCTCTTTGAAGCTTAGCAAGGGTGGCTCTGAAGCAGATGTCCTAGGTTTATCTCTTGTTTTCACCATTTTACTGTGTGATGTTGGGAAACATCTGTCTGTGCCTCAATTTCTCAACTGTAAAATGAAGATAATAGTACTAATCTCAGGGGGTTGTTATCAGGATTAAACAAATTAATATTATGTAAAATGCCCAGTATATAGCATTGTCATTTTTCAGAGATGTCTACAAACGCTGCCAAACGCCTGTGGAGGGGAAAATTGACCCTCGTTGAGAACCAGCGCTCTAGAACATAAGCGTTGAGAACCAGCGCTCTAGAACATAAGCATTGAGAACCAGCGCTCTAGAACATAAGCGTTGAGAACCAGCGCTCTAGAACATAAGCATTGAGAACCAGCGCTCTAGAACATAAGTGACATGAGGGTAGGGGCACCAATTAGTGATCTGGCTGATCTTCCTGAAGCTTGGGGAGGGGGGTTTCCAAGTCGAATGTTGGGATGACCTCTTCCAGTCAGGAGGTCACCAGGCTAGACCCTCCGAAGAGGCACCTACACAACCTCCTAAAATCAGGCACCTTGACCTAATTTTAGGAGATGGGTAGATATCCTTTTAAGAGCAAACCTAATCGTAGTCTAATAATCATATAGAGCATCATCCTTTGGTAGTCTGAATCTTAAGTTTAACTCTAAAGGATTATTTTATCCAAAAAATGAAATGTCTGGGTCCTTCTCCCCAGTATTACACAGTCTTAACAGTCTTTTGAGTTCTTTTGAAAGTCTTTTTGAATAGATAAAAGTAAATTGGAGAGTTTAGTAGTTAACAGGCTTGGTGGATGAGTAGCTACATAAAGAATTTTAAAGTTAAAACCTACAATCAGAGGCAAAGAAAACAATCATCCAGCTACTATATAGGAAAATTCTCATTTTTCCCTGTACGGGGACTCTGAGAGCTCTGATTCCTACCTCAATATGGCTGCGAAGGGACTCTGGCAAAGAGAGGCGGAATCTGAAAACAAAACAAAGCAACAAAAACCAATGGGAAAAAGTTAAAGGAGGGAAGACTTAAAAACAACCGTATCGGAAGAAAGAAACAAAAAGGAAAGGGAACTGTTTTTTTTCTTTAGTTCAATAAGCCGTTATTCAAAAAACTACACAAACTTTTAAGAACATAGTGTTCTAGTACATCTTTACCCCTATATTTGCTGCTTAAGAAGAAGAGCAGGGGTAACAGAAAGCTTGGATTTGTAACCAGGATGGGTTGCCCAAGTGCATTTGCTATATGCAACTTACCGTTGGCCACTTGGAATGCAGAACATTCTTAAGAAACAGTGTTTAGGTCTTCTTGCTCTGAACTCAACCATGTACCTTCCCTGAGTGAGGCCGGTCCCTTATTAATAAATATGACAATGATGATGATGATGGTGGTAGTGCCACTGCAGGACGTGGACTATTCTGGGAGCTTTGTAAACATTCAAAAATTTAATATTCATAATGACCCTGTAAGAAATGCTACTATTACTGTCCCTTTGGCAGACAAGAAAACTGATGATCAGAGAGGGAAAGTAAATTTCCCAAGTCACAGAGTCAGCAACTGATAGGTGCAGGTGACAAATCTCACTCTGTTTGACTCTGAAGGTCTATGCTCTGTCTAGGCCACACCCCTCTGAAGGAGGTATTACATGTATAATTTTTTTAGCGGCTCAGTCAGGACACATAAGGGAAACGTTAGCTGTGATGGCTACCTGATATGAAAGGCAGTATAGTATAATTGTTAAAGAATAGGGACTCTGTAGAATGCCAGAGTTTGAATCCCATGTCTGCCTCTTACTACATAGAATTACTTACTCTCTCTGGATCTTAGTTTTCTCATCTACAAAATATGAATAAGAATGGTCCCTACCTTATAGGACTATAGTGAAGACTGAATGAAATAATGCACATAAAATGCCTAGAACTGTGCCTAGCATATCCTTAGCACTCGATCAATGCTGTTATTATAACTAGGAGAAATGCTAACAGTTATGCCAGCACATAATGCCCTTGATATTCTTTGTCAAATACAGAACCTTTGCTATAGGTCCCATTAGCAGGGAGTCCCTCACCTCCCCAACACAGCCTGTCCTGATGTTTGATATTTTGTAATTTTCATGATAAAGCTAAAGGCCAACATTGCCTCTTTCCCCATTTTTCCAAGGACCGATCCACAGGTAGTCCTCCCAACATACACACTCGATGTTCAATGCAATAGTAATAGTAATATGAAACAATAGTAATCAATAGAATTGTACTATGGAGCAATAGTAATCCACAGGGAGCATTCCTTCATTTTACACATGGGAAAACTGAGGTCCAAAGAGGGGAATTTTAATGGCAGATTTGGGACTGGAACACAGATCTCTTGATGCCACCCCAAAGCTCCCTTCCATTATACGATGTTGACTCATCTTGTTTTCCCTATTTAGCTTCCTATGGCTCACTTTTGCCCAGGTCTAGAGTCTTACTTCTGTATCATCCCTTCAGTGGAACTCCCTGTTTTCAGTCTTGATTCTCTCCAATCCACCTTCCACACCATCCCCAGAGTGAGCTACATTTACACGCATGTCTGACGAGGACGTTCTCCGGCTCAATATTCTTTCCTGGTTATGATAAAGTCCTAGTAATTCATACAGCACAGGAGGCTTTCTGTATCCTGACTCCCAGCTGCCTCTCTGTTCTCATCTTTCATTCTCTACCTTGAATTTTTTTTTAAGTTTAGCAATCATTTAATGTATTAACATTTTCACTTATAAACATACAATTTGCATATACAGGGAAAAATAGGTTCTGAGGACACAACAGAATACTAGAGACTGGCAAGCAATCAGAAAAAAAGATCAACCTAGGGGAAAAAAATGGAACTGCATCCCATGCTGGTGTCTACATAAACTTGGGAAGCAGAGAGATAGATCACACGGTATCACAGTTAATGCAGAAAATAAATGTGGGTCATTTTGTCTCAATGACAGGAACTTCTCCCATGATCCAGATCTTGGGTCCCGGTCTGGCCCGTTTCATGAATGATGATCTGAAACAAAATCACGGGTCTCTCCCCTCTCTTTACATCTAAGACCCTGAAGTTAACTCAAGGAACTAAAAGAACAGAGCTAAGAAACAAGCAGACTGGCATGTGTGCAATGTCAAAGTCCAACTAGTTAAAAGTACACACGGAAGTAAAATACTGACTAAACCTGAACAAGTTCCTTCCAACTCACCTAACTTCTTGATTTAGGATTACCTAAGTGTTGGCATCTATGAGAGTTGGGGCCAGGGAAATGAAGTATCTCAGCCCATCTTTATACCGAGCATGCATTTCCTCTCAGGATCAAGTCACTAGTGACATTGAACTTCCAGACTCAACTATAGTTGCCCAGTGGGGCTGGCCCCACTGGGGACAGGGACTGGAGATGCGAGGGGATACGTGTGCCCAAGCTCCAGTCCATAGCTCTCCCCCTTCTGACAGAGGGAAGCCAGGGGAACACAGGGAGACCATCTGCTTCAAGGGCATTTCACTGACATAACTCAGTATCTGTGGTTCCGGTAACTCCAAGTTCAAAATTAATACCCTGATGTAACATTAAAAACTGAGTTTAGTGTTTTGTAAGTAAAGCATACAGCTCAAATAATGATTACCATCTGAACAAAACCATTCTTATTACATATGATGTAAAATAACTAAAGTAACATTTTTAACCATCAAAACCAGTGTTGTCACACATCACATCTGGCAACTTTCCACCATGTCAAACATCCAAAGAGATGACAGCCAAGTATACTTCTTTTCAGCTGGAAACAGACTCTCCAGAGTCAACAAGTGCAACAGAATTGACTAGGAAAACAGACCTGTGGTCACCACAAAGTTCATTTGGCATCTGGTTTCGTATGGAGGTAGATCTATTTAAGTCTGCCTTAGAGGTGGAGTGCGTTGATCAGTGGAACAAAAGACTATGTATGTAACTGGCCACATAGAATACAAACAGAATTTGTGCTACTAGGAGTGTATTTTATGGAAAATAGGGCCACATGGAATACAGGGGCAGAGACCTTCAATGTGCTAAACTGCCTTTGTAAAAGTACATTTTTTAAAGCATGCAGGACAGAAAACTGGAATAATTGAAGTTTTAAAATTTACATAAATAGAGAAATAACAGAAATGCACGACTCTCAGTTTTCCAGAGCTTCACACATAGTTGGGGCTCAAATTAAATGGTTTAAGCTTCTCTGTAACATTTGAGTCAAGAATAAAAACAAGGCCGGTGTCCTGATCAGGTGGAGTAATACCTTGAGCAGGTTATTCATGTCCTTAGGCCGCAATCCCCATCTGTAACCTGAGTCTCCCCAACCATGCCACCCATGGGGGCTGCACGCACCCCAGTGCTTGGGGACAGCCACAGAGCCCCAGTCCTGCACAGGACAGGAAACGGGCTCTTTAACAGCCTTCAGAAGGGTGGAAAAGAGGATCCTCAGTGCAGCCCAATCCCCTGAAACGGTAACACTGTAACGATGGCTCTCATTCCACTTTCCTCACCATTCTCTTAATATTACTTTCTCAACAAGTAGAAAAATAAGCTATAAGTGGGCTGAAGTGGCAATAAAAATAGTCAAAGTAAACACTAAAAACACGATGCCTCTGGATAAAGCAAATCTACCTCCACATACTTGTTTGTAATTGTTTTGCCTTGTTCAAGTTTTAAATGATAAAGCCCTAAAACGCTGAGACTCAAGTCTACTCCTAATTTGAGATGTTTTCCAAGGATCGCTACCAAAAACAAACTAGTAAAAATAAAATGAAAAGGCATCATTTTAAAGGGGGGGATCTGCCATCCCGCCCATCATCCTGAGCAGTCAGCTTTGCTGGGAGCCCACAGAGCCCCAGATATGCTGTGGGCATATCACACCGCTGCCTCAGGAAGGTTCCAGCCTACAACTCCTGAAGTAACGTGCAGCCAGTTCTGGTCTGAGGTTCCAAAGTCTGGCATTAAAACAAAACAGCTGCAGTTCTTCTTGCCCTAATCACTCACTCACTCATACATCACCGTGTTACTAGTGTAATACTAAAATAAACTATCCCTTAAGCACTGAGGCCTAACTGTAAAAGGAAAATGGCCTTTCCAAACAGGTGTGTTCAAATAAGGTATTCTGAGAGTGCCATAAAAAACTCCTAGAATGAGCCAGTGCCCCCTATTAAATAGTCCACATTTTAGCTAAACAGCAGTCCAAAGTCTTCTCTGTGGTATTTATATGGATTAGTTATAAGTATGATGTCACTACTTTCAAAAGAACTACTAAAACTATTATTAAAAACATTTATAACAAACAGAAATGCCCTGCAAATTATATTATTGTACCCAGGGTATCAGAAGCTATGCACATCCAGGTTCCAAGGACTCTAGGAGACCCAGAACAGAGACCCTAAGGCCATGCCTGTGGCTGCTGCAGCCAGCATGCCCAGCGCCAGGTCACTGTCATTGTCTCAATACCGCTCGCAAATGATGACTTGGTTGGCGGGCTGCTGTCCATAAAGTCCTGCATATGGGTACTGATAGGGTACAGCATAAGCCTGCCTGTTTGCAGCATAGAAAACTTGAGCTCCCGGCAGGTATGCACCACGGCATGGACCATAGCCATCTGCATCAGGGGTTGGTGCAGCCTAGGCTGTGTAAGGAGGTGGGGAGGAAGCCATGGCAGTCTCATCATACATGACTTCTGAGCCAACGTGAGCTGTGTTTGTCCTGGAATCCTGAAGTGTAAATTTCCAGGCCAAACAATCATCTGTGCTTTCTGCACAAAGACCGATGGTTTTCCCGTCTCGGCAAACAACCTGCAGCAGTGTTTTGCCTTCCCATCTGGAGGCCGAATATCCTGACATTCACGTCCCATGCGGACGTTGATGCAGTCCACTGGCATGTGCATCTTATCCTCTACACTCTGCCGAGTTTGGTCATCATAATAGGTCAGGTGACCATCTGACCACAGGTCCAACCAATTCTCCTTCCAGCGCTTCAAAATAGTACTCTGTCTCAGCAACCATCCACTCTTCACAAACGCTGTCTTCTCACCTGCAAATCCTCTGGCCGCAGCCGTGCACCGAAGCAGGGCGGGAGCGCAAGGTCACTGCCGGGCTCCTCAGCTCCGACTGCCTCACGCCCTCTACCTTGAACTTTACACTCAATAACTCCAAACTGCTTAGCGCTATGCTGTCTTTTTCATCAGGTACTATATACCTGAGTTTAAAGTATATTGGCTTCAAAACACATACCAAAAACTCCTGAAAAATTAAAATTAATAAATGTCTACAACAAGTAACATTATGGCCGCTAGTCACGTTAACTCAACCTGACTCATAGTTAAATATAAATTATATTTACTGTGGAATGCATTTGAATATGTGCAATATATATTGGGATGGAGTCTCCAAAAATTAGAGTGGGTAAGGCCATAAAGACCTTCAAACGACCTTGAGGTGTTTCCTTGCATATTCCATGATATTTCTGGTCTCTGTGCTTTTTGCTCATGTGGCTCCCTCTTTCTAGAATTGCCCTTCTCCTTTCTCTTTGGCTGGTTAACTCCTTTTATTTGCTTAAGATTTAACTCAGGTGTGACCTCTTCCGGGACTCTTTCTGTTATTTCATTTAAGGAGCAGATATTCACAGAGGAGGTAAGTTTGCTTATTATCAGCCAATATCATGTTAGCATGAATTAGCTTTTGAGATTTATTCAAAGTGACAGCTAGGAGTAAAAACCAGAAAGACTGTTAATTCTGACAAGGATCAGAAATGGTATCAGAGGCACTGTGGCTCAAATTGATCTTAGTGGAAAGTGAGGACCAGAATCATTGGGGCATCTTTGAAGGAAGTAAGCTGAGCAGTTGAACAAACATTTGCAGGCACTGCTGGGGAAATGTGGGTGCCTCCCCCTGGTCACCCTGCCTCTTACAATGGGCAATCTAGAGCAATTTAGAAATTAGGTCTACATAAAATGGAACACACTTGTGAGTTTCCTTTCTTTTCTTTCATCACAACCCTAAGCCACGATTGGTTATCTTAGGACCACCTGAGCTTCCCGCAAACCAACTATCCTTTCCTACTAGGGCCGTATGACTTTTATCTATTTACTAGTCTCTAGGCATATTTACTAGGTTAGTTTACTAAGAGACAAGTCTAACTGCAGAGAAACAGGTGGAGCAAAGAGCAAACTCTTCCCGTCCAGGTTCTGAAAAACACACAAGCTCAACTCAGACCACTAGGTGGCGAACAACTTCACTCCTTTGACATTTTATCCTTCACCTGGCACCTAACCTGTTACTTAAAGCCCTGCTACTAGCAGCTAATTTTTATTACAGCACCACAGAGTAGCTGAGGAGATAGGGAGCTCAAATATGTCTACCTGGCGTATAAAAGTGTAGTTTATTTTTAAAGCTTTGGAGAAGGTTTACTGCTCTGATTGAAAACCAGAGCTAAAGTGCAAACTTTTAAGCATGGCAAAAAGCCCTTCATAATCTGAGTCAATATAGCAACTATGATATAATGAAGGCCAAGTGGACCAAATCACAGGCATTCACAATGCCATTCCTCCAACCCTGTGGCCACGGCAGACATTGAAAATCAATCCTTGCACTTAATCCCCTATAATGATTGCTTATCTCTTTGCCCTATGACTATAAACTCTTTGTGGGTTGAGATACAGTCTTAATTCCCTCTGTATTCGTGGGATTGAGTACAGAGCATGGCACACTTAGTGCTTAGTGTTCATTCGTTCACTCATTGATTCTTCCAGCAGATATCTATTGAATACCCAGTATACAGCAGCTCTGGGACAGGTACCAGAGATACAAGTGTGAGAAAAACCAAACACACTCACTGCTCCATGTAGCTTACAGCCTAGTGGGAAGGCAGACATTAACCAAATAACTGCACTGATGAACGTTTAACTACAGGTTAGATCAATAGTCTGAAGGAAAGAAATACATTCATTTGCTCATTGAGGTAAATGACTAAGGAATCTGATCTAACTTGGTGGATGCAGGAAGGTTTCCAAGAAAGGGCTGTGTCCTTGAACTGACATATGAAGGATGAGCAGAATTAAAAAGGCAAAATGGGGAAGGAAGAGTGGAAGGGTCTGGGCAGAGGCCAAAGGCCCAGTGGAGGGAACAGAGAGTTATGGAGAGAGCACAGCGAGACGATGCTAGACAGACAGACAGCGGCTGACCGGGCTGGGTTTCTCAGGTCATGTTGGAATTTTGATGTTTACCCAAAAAGGAATCTGTGGCAGGTTTCTAAGAAGGGGGAGGAGGTCAGTGTTTTGTAAAGATCACTCTGGCTGCAGTATGGAGAAAAGATTGGCAGGCTGAGAGGTTCCCAGGTGCTTCTTCTATGCTTGGTAATGTGCTAGGCAATGTGAAGAATTTGATTTATATCTATATTTATGAGGGATGGGGAGAAACTTTATGTACAGGAAGAAATTAGAGAACAATACAAAGCAGCCTGTATTCAGGTGCTCTTTTGTGGGCTTACACATTACTTGTTGCAGGAATTCTGAGAAGGTGTGAAAAGGTGATGAGACCAGCGACGGTCGTGTGTGTGTGTAATACGAGGGCAAGAGCAGAAGTAAATTGCCCTTTGAGAGAAGCACTCTGTATACTACCATGTACAGGCACCCTACCTTGTCCATTAGCATGTGGTACATATATACAATGGAATATTACTCAGCCATATAAAGGAATGAAATTGGGTCATTTGTAGCGATGTGGATGGACCTAGAGACTGTCATAGAGAGTGAAGTAAGTCAGAAAGAGAAAAACAAATGTCGTATATTAACACATATATGTGAAATCTAGAAAAATGGCATGGATGATATTATTTGCAAAGCAGAAATAGAGACAAAGACATAGAGAACAAAGTATGGATACCAAGGGGGAAGGGGGGTGGGATGAATTGGGAGATTGGGATTGACATATATACACTACTGATACCATGTATAAAATAGATAACTAATGAGAACCTACTGTATAGCACAGGAAACTCTACACAATGCTCTGTGGTGACCTAAATGGGAAGGAAATCCAAAAAAGAGGGGATATATGCATACGTATAGCTGATTCACTTTGCTGTACAGTAGAAACTAACACATCGTAAACCAACTATACTCCAATAAAAATTAATTTTAAAAAATCTGAGTGTTACCCTCACCAGGCTGTGGACCTGGAAGGTAGAAACCATTGTTCTTCTCTCAACTCTTTGTATCAGGAACAGTGCAGAACACGTAATAGGTGCTCAATAAATTCTCATTGAATGGATGTATGGATAAACAAGCAGATAAAGGATGGGTGGGAAAGTATCTATTAGAATTGAGGTCACCTTGAGGGTGAAGCACCTAAAGCAAAATGTTCATTTAGGGAGTTATGGGAGGTTAGACTGGCTGTCTGGAAAGGTAGGACCAGACATTGAAGAGCTTGAAAACCCTAGGCTGTAGATTTAATCCAATGATGAAAAGTCTTGAGGGGAGGAAGGTGTTGAGCCCACTCCAGAATTAAAGGACCCTCTTTATGAGGCAGAGCTCCCCAGTATTTTAACTCCATTGCCTTCTGCAGTCTAGAAATTCCCTAAGTGAGTCTGGGAGAAAGCTAAGAAGTCATTTGGGGTTCCACCTCCGATAGGGGCTCCCCACTGTGGCCTTCCTCTACCCTAGCCTCAACAGTAGTTCAGGGGGAGGATGGAGATGGAGATCAGCCCGGTTGCCAAGACTGAGCTCTGCTGGCCAGTCCAAGCACCATTCCAACAGAAACTGAATCCATTCTTCCCAGACTTGTTTCCCTTTCTATTTCTCACCAGATGGCTCACGCTAGGAAATGTTTATCTGCCCAGCTGTGAGAAATGGAGTTGGGTGGTGATACTATCTGCTTGTAGCCAGCTATATTTGCATTCTCTCATGGTGTTGCATGGGAGGGGTTGCAGGGCAGGTAGGTAGGGGTGTGTGTGTGTGTGTGTGTGTGTGTGTGTGTGTGTGTGTGTGGTAGTGGGGTGGGGTGCAGTTTGGGAGTATCCAAATCCTCAATCATGGGAATGTAAAAAAAAAGTGTTCCAAGCTCTAAATGGTTGAACAATGATGTGCGTTTGATTGCCCTGAGCTTTGCATGCGATTAAGAAAAAGGGTTAGAATTAAGTCACGTGTACGAAGACCATCAAAAGGAAAGTGTTGTTTAATTTGGTCCCTGAATTAGTCTCAAAAATGTCTACATGGACATTTGGATTGAAGTTACCTCCAAATAGACCAATCTGGATTGGAGTTACCTCCAAACAGAACTGTTTGGAACAAAAGCCTCAAATATAGAAAGAGCTGTAAGAATCTGGTTTATGGGCCACTCCACAGCTTTTAAGACCCTTGTCATGTCTCTTGGGACCAAGTTCTCCCTCTTACTTGGCCAAACTTTGATACTAGAATAAGGAAAGAGAATAAAGTACTACTAGTAGCAGTAACGGATGTTTCTTGAGCACTGATTATGGGCTGGGCGCTGTGCTTTTCATACATTCTCATCTCTACCAATACAACATTCTACACAGGGGCTCTGTTTTGCTGAGGAGGAAAGTTAACTTGTGCAAGGTCACACAGCTAGCAAATGGCTGAGGTAGAATTCAAAATGAGACATGCTTGACTCCAGAGCCTGTGCTTTTAATTGGACATACACAAAGAGGTCAAGTTTATTACTAGTACTTCCAGCTTTCTCTTTCTTTATTCTTTCCTTCACTCAGTTCCTTAATGCAATGAGAAAAGGGCTGTGTGCTTTTTCCATTTCAGGACACACAATGTCAGTGTCTTCTCTTTTTTCATCAATACTTAGCACTGAGAAAGGACATCCTGTTTCACTTTAACCTGACTCCATGCTTCTGGTTTTCTCCTCTAGGCAAAGGTATTTATTTTATAAATTGTAGGTCTAAGTCTCATTTTCTAAGACTTAGCTATTCACCACATCAAAGGCAGTACAATGTAGTAAGTAAACAAACACTCATGGCGTTGAAGACTCACTCAGGTTCAAGTTCTAGCTCTGCCATTCAATAGCTCTGTGACTTGCATAAAAAATTACTAATAAATAGAAAGCTCAGTTCAATAGAGTCTGGAGACCAGCAGGGGGAGTTCTCACACCCTGTGACGACAGCAGAACCCAACAGGAAGAAGGAAGCCTCCTCTTGTTTCCTGGCAAGGACTTAGCTAAAGAAAAGCCATGGACTCTTTGTTTACTACAGCCCTCCCAACTTCCTTTTCTCTCTATAAAAGGGTTCTCCTTCTCTTGCCATGTGGGGACTTGCACAGGGCTCACCATGGTTATAGACCCCAAACTGCAGTTCTCTGCTCATCCCAAATACACACATCTTTGCTGGGGAGAAATATCCGGCAGTCCATTTATTTTGGTCAACACTTGAGTAAGTTATTTGACCTCTATAAGCTGGAAAATGGGGATGATAAGCTACTTCCAGGATTATTCATTCAATCTACAGACACTTATGGAGCGCTGTGCTGGATCCTGGAGATACAGGGCTGTGAGGTTTAAATAAAGTAATATATGTGTGGTGCTTGGTACAGGACCAGCAGATAGTAAAGGCTCAATGATAAAGTGTATTTATAAATGGTAGAACAAAAGGCAATTTCTCTAATAGCCATCACTGGACAGGAGACAGGGGAGTGAGGTGTTTTCTGAATAGAGCTCTTGGAATGATCTTGTATAATTGAGTCCTTCCTTCCCCTGGCTGAGGTCAGTCCCCATAATTTTAGATAATAGCCATAGCCATCATTTTTTTTAACACTTAACATGCACTTTACACGTATTACCTCATGTACTCCTCACAACAACTCCCTGAAGTGGGTTTTATTGTATCATTTTATAGAGGAGAAAATGTAGGCCCAGAGAGGTTAAGAAACTTGCCTGAGATCCCACAGCTAATGATCCGGGCTGGGACCTGAACCAGCTAGTCTGATTCCAAAGCCCATGATCTCCCCACCTCTCTAAACTCACCACCCTGGATTCGCCTCTGATTTCTGCATCTCGTGTCTAGGTAGCCAGCCCTGAGCAGCTCCAGAGAGAGACGCCCTCAGACAGGGGACAGTTAGGAAGGCCGTGGTGTTCTGGGGAGACGTATTCGGAGACCCTGTGTTCCCTGGCTCTCCTCAGGGGTGTTTCACTGATCCCCGTCCACTTTACACCTTTTCCTGCTGTGTCTCTATGACATCACTTAAGACCAAACCAGCTCACCCTGAAAAGCAGCTCTGTGGAGCCCGGGAGCGGAGGCATTGGCTGCAGTGGCCCGTGTGGGAGGCGGGGCTACTGCTCTTGCTGCAAAGGCTCAGGCTGCTCTTTCAGCACAGCCTCTGCTCCTTTGTGGTCTTGCTTCTGGGTTTGACTGCCTGAGGCCTGAGTGATGCCAGGCCCACCTGCTTTGCCCCTAGTCTGCTCGCTGCCTGAGGTTTGCTATAGTACCCGCTGCAGGAGCCCCACTCAGACTCAGTGCACGTGACCTGCACGGTGCTCAGAAGGGTTCTGTGCTCGGTTTAACACCCTGCCGTCTCCATCTTGAAATTCTTCATAATTTTTGAACAGGGGTTCTGCACTTTCATTTTGCACCAAGCCTCACAAACTATGTAGGTGGTCTTGTTCAGACCCTACTAAGGCCTCAGGGCACAGGCAGCCTCCCCAGCATGTGAATCTAAAGGAGATCACAGGGGTGTTCGGAAGAGACTTCAAGCAGGCAGGAGTTCTAATTTCAGGTTTGTGTTCACAAGGTCAAAGAAGGCTTGTGGACCGCCGGAAGCTGGAGAATGAATTCAAACATTCCTTTGGATGATGTGAATTTAGCAGGTTACCATCAGTTTTCCCAGTTACTCCCATAAATAAACGTAATGCCCACTGTACATGCAGTTTCTTACTGGTAGAATGTTGGAGGTGAGTGTCAAGCCCAATTAAGCAGAGAAGCAAACCTGGTCTCTGCAACTTAAGATCTTTCCTACCTGCCTGCCACAGCCTGAAATCCCCTTCTTATTAAATCCTTCCTTCAGATCCTGCCAGTAAACCAGAACCCCGCTCAAGTGCAAATGTTTCTACCTTCTCAGAGCTTGCTGCCTCAATTAGCAGCCCTGCCCGCATACTCCCCTATCACTCCAGATTGCCAGCTCCCCTTTCCTATAGCCCTTTCTTCTCAGTCTCCAGATAGAGGTCTCCCAGTCCTGCGGCTCAGGCAAACCGCCTTTCAAATTCTCTCCTTTCTCTCGGCCTAGCTCAGATACCGCCAGCTCTTCACCTTTGGTCCTTTCCCTCCTCATCTCCTGCTCTCTGGCTTCCATCCTCTCAACCATTAAAACTGCCATCTCAAACACCACCCATCAAGGTTCAGAGTTTCATCAGCTTTGATCCTCTAGAAACAGGGCCACATTATAAATTCTGGTAGCCTGAAGCCTTCAGGAGCCCTTCCTCCATAAAAAAACATTAAAAATTATCTTCGAAGACTGTGTTGGTATAAAGATAAGTATAATCCAGTCTGGATTGTATTTTATTTTATTTTTTTTTAAATTTTTTTTTTTTTTTTTTTTTTTGCTGTACGTGGGCCTCTCACTGTTGTGGCCTCTCCCGTTGCGGAGCACAGGCTCCGGATGCACAGGCTCAGCGGCCATGGCTCACGGGCCCAGCCGCTCCGCGGCATGTGGTATCCTCCCGGACCAAGGCACGAACCCGTGTCCCCTGCAGCGGCAGGCGGACTCTCAACCACTGCGCCACCAGGGAAGCCCCTAAGATTCTCATTTTAAAATATATTAAAACATTTTCATGGGTCCCTGAAGTCTCATAGGCTCTGGGCACTGTGCCTTTAGAATTTAATGGAGAAATTCGTCCTTCCTTGAAGGCCTGGGTAAAGTTGAGGAGAAAGCCTTCATGAAGTCTTTTATTTCTGGGAAGCCATATTACTTTTTGCTTTTATTGTTCCTTTTATTGGGAAAACAACATAGTTATAAAGAAAATTTTGATGAAACAACCGACTCATAATCTCATAGTCTAACACAACCCTTCATCTGTAATTCACTTCCTTATCCAGATGGAAAGCTAGTTTACATGGCTGACTGTTGTGTTTATGCAGTTCTGTATTCTGCTTATTCCATTTCATATTATTTTATTGAAAACATTTTCCATGTTTCTACAATAGTCTTCCTAAGCATCAATTTGACTTATGGTGATTGACTTACTTTTTCTCTCTGTTGGTTTCCCAATCTTTTCAGACTAGGATTTCTTTGTCTGTTTTATTGCTTCCTTTTTGTCCTTTCATGGATTTAGTCTGGGCCACCTGATTATTCTGTATATCCTCCCCTGCCTCCCTCCGCCCCAGGTAGTCTGATTCATGGCTTCAGCTATGGGCTTTATTGGGCTGAGGAGAACGGGCTTTGCAGGTGGTTCTTCCCAGTGGTAATTAGTGTTCAATGATCTGCGTACATGACCTGCTCAAGCCCTTTCACACGGCATGGTTTGTGTTTGAGAGCCAGCCAGGCCGTGGGGCATGGTCTTGTTAAATTCTCCACTTTAGTAAAGGGATCAGAGTGTCAGAGCCTGAAGGTAACTCAGAGATGATTTTGTCCAACTTCATTATTTTACAGATAAGGAAACTGAGGTTCAGAGAGGTTAACAGACTTGATCACGGTTCTGGAACCAGGGAGCAGGGATTTGAAACTTCATTCCTTGACCTCAAAGTTTCACGCTCTTTCTTCAATAGCATCCATTCTAAATTTGTTGAAGAGGAGCTTTATTTTACACTGCTGTACCATTAGAATGAGAATTTACATTGTGGAGTTAAATTTACAATAATTTTGTTGCCAAATTTATCTGAATATTGTCTAATGGGAAGAAAAAAGAAAAACTTCATAATTTTCAGTTAGGTGCATATTCTGAAATTATCTGGACTATTATAGGAGAAATGTTTAAGTGATTCACGTTCTACTGAATGGTAACTTCACCTGTTTTGTTACTGTTCACTTGTCTCTAAGGTCTGCTGATTCACTTAGTACTACCATCCAACAGTCACATCAACTGAGCTTACCTGTCCAGAGATAAAGAGCAGATCAATCTTTGTCCCAAAATAGCCAGGGCAACATTGGTACTAGCAACCTGCAGAGAACAAAAGCGTACATTAGTAAGATGAGTGAATGTATCCAGTTTGGCCATGAATATCATGACCTATAGTAGAAACATAAACTTCACTTTCACTCTCATCTCAAAAGATATTGGAAAGAAATAGCCCTAAAAATATTGTCTTGCAGGTAGGGAAACTAACTATAAAGACTTTTTGTTTGAAGATCTCCTTTAAATTATTTTTCCTTGTCTTCTAATCTCTCTTTTGCGTGTGTGGGGGGCAGTAGGGGGAGAGAGAGGGAGAGGGAGATGTCTCACTTAGGTTCATTGTTCAGTCATTTTCTCTCAGATTTTATTTGGCCTTCATCTACTCAAATAAACTTGAATTCCACCTTGACTGACTTATTTCAAAAAAAAAAGAAATTTGGTTATCAATGTAACTGAAGCAGAGGGAAGGGCACACAGGACGTGGAGAAGCGGGGAGAGCTATTTTACAACGTTTGGGGGTATGAGCACTGGCCTCCCATACCTACCCCCACCCTGTCCTCTCTCCTAATCGATGGATCACATCCCAACCCGCCAAACATTTAGGAGACCCTGCTGGCCAGTGGTCTACTGCACGAACAGGACTGGTATCCGTAGGCTGCCCTCCTGTCCCCGCAGACTTACAAAGTCCATGGAAATGATGGTTTCCGCAGTCGAGTTCTTGGACTGGGTGAGTATCACGAAGGAGGCAGGGATGTCTAGGGTGAAGTTACCTGGTAATAAATTGACCACGGGAGGCTCTCTTGCCAAGACCTGTACCATGAAGGGCTGGGACAAGATGTACAGCTCTGCAATCTGCCCACATTCAGGGAGAGAAACAGAGATTGGGAGTCATGAGTTGAAGAGGGGAAATCACAAATTTGGGGTGGCCTGTGGTGATTAAATCTTACATCATACAGGTAGAACAGAAAAAAGCTCTTTAATAATTATACCAATAACAACAAGATAATAATAATAACAGCTGCCATTTATTGAACACATACTGTGTGTCAGGCACCATGTCAGGACTTTCAGTATCATTGCATCTAATCTCCAAAAAATCCCTCTGAGGCAGGTTCTATCGGAATTCCCATTTCACAACTAAAGAAAGTGAGTCTCAGAGAAGTTAAGTAATTTTCTCAAGGTTCCAGATGAGTAAGTTATAGAACTGGGATTCAAATCTAGGTCTGTCTGACTCAAGATCCTTGCTCTAAACCCAGGATGCTACACGAGCATCTCTCTGTCCTCCAGGGCAAACCTGAGCCTTTCAATATACTGTGTCCAATACTCAGATCCCATGACAGCATGATATTAATAGTTGTTTTACTAAAGTCACAATGTGGCACTATTCCTTCCTTTCCCATTTAAGCTAATTATTTAAAGTGTGGTGGAACCTTATGGAAGGAACAAATGATTTATTCTGTGTACAATGTCTTTCCTAGTAACTTGTACTGTTCAGTTAATATTTGTGGATATCTGATTAAAAGAAAAACTCTTAAGAATGGAAATATGGATGCAAGCTTGGACCAGAAAGGAACATAAAGAAACAAAAAGTCTTCCGGAAGTAATTGCAGTGAAACCAAATACACCATGAAGGAGTCAAACCCTGAGCACTCACCCAGGAGAGCATGTTGCCAAGGCCTTGAGAGTAGCGAATCAAATGGTTGAAAATCTGGGAAATGAAGACCATCATGTCACTGTAAGGTTTTTACCTGGGTTGTATTTCCAGGGAAAAATGCAGCATTCCCTATCATTTTTATGAATCATGAAGCTGTTGCACCAAAAATGCCTAGTGTTTGAAGGTGACTGATTATTTTATAGCCCAACCACAGGAAATCTGAGGCCCAGAGAAGTAAGGTGACTTGTCCTAGGTCACATAGGAAGTTACATTGCTTTTGAGTAAGGGCCTTTTAGCCTTAGGAACACAGTGTATATCGTATGGTTACGGTCCACGTGTAAACATTTTACAGTGGTTAACAATGTCTTGTGTTGTTGTCCTCTTTTTCAGAGGTTACGGAGACGTATGATACGTAAGCAATTTACCTTCACAGATGAATGGTTTTCAAGTCTGAAGCTAGAAGTGCCTAATTCTCAGTACTGTATGGCAGCTGGTGTTGCCACCAGCATTTTGAACACAAGATTTATAATTATTTGTATAATTAAGGCCTAGAGAATGAAAAGATACATAAGGAATGCTCAATAGAAGTTGTTAGTTGACTGGTAGAAGAGAGAGTTCTCATTATAAAAGGGAGGGGCATGACAAAGAGGATCAATGAATATCTGTGCTATCTACTGGTCATTGTAGATGTCAGTTGTAATTACTAACAGGAGAAACCTTTATGTTGGCATAACACAAATAATAAAATAATAATGGTGATGATGATGATGATAATCAACACTCAGAGAGCATGTAGTCTGTGCTAGGCATTGGTCTGAATGCTTTACGTATATTTAAACCTCTTTAATGCCCATAACAACCCTATGAGTATGGAACATTATTATTCCCATTTTCCAAATGATGAAATCTGGCACAGAGAAGTTAAGTACATTGAAATTACCAAATTTTCATAGGTATTTGTCACAGGTAATAAGTAGTGGAGGGGCTTCTTGGTATTATTGCAGATCAGTCTAGAAGAACAGTGGCCCAGTATCATAAAAAGCTGAAATTAGCAGAACTGGAAACCCAACAACTCCCCAACTAGTATCAACACTCATTCCACAATCCCTTCATTCATTGTCCTGCTAGGAGTGATAGTGTCTACAAAGGCCCAGGAATAGAAACTATGACATAAAACCCCCCATAATGGGATACTTATAACAAGATTAAATGTTGGTGTCGATTGTCATCATCCGTTAACTCTCCTAACCTTTTCTGTGGTGAGAGTGACGTTGAAAGCCCCAGCTGTAAAATAAGCATAGGACGCAGATTTAAAGAAATACTCGGAGATTCCAATGTAGATCATAGAGTCACTGTGTTCCGGGAGCACAAAAGGAACTGATGAGAAGGGGGGATCTGTGAGGTTTTCCAGGGGGTAGAATACGCCCTGTGGGGAAACAGAGAGAAAGACCAGTGTTATCAGGGGAAGACTCGAATGTGCAGGACTAAAGAAGGTGGACCCACTCAAGTCAGAATAAGGAATATTCCAGAAACTCAGTAGGGTTGAAAAAACCACGAGTCCTCTGATGACTTCTTGAGCATATCTGAGTGTGTCTGTCCACCCTGGGGTGTAATCCAGTGAGAAGTTCCTTGTTAGTCCTCTTCTCAGAGACAGGAAGGCAGGTGAATGTAGCTGGAGGGGACAGCTCTGAATAGTTCCTGAAGTGTCATGTAGAGATGTCAAACTTTTGACCTTCAAAATCCATAACTTCTGAGCATCTGGGGCATCACAGAAAGACTCAGAAGGACCCAGGATTCTAAATGGCTCAAAGCATTTTTGTGGCATTTTTACTGCTGCCTTCATAAGGTATAGGCTGTTATTACAAAATGGTGTCTTGTGTAATATTTAACTGAGTTGAATGACTCTGATTGAAACATAAGCCAACATACATTTAAAAAAAAAAACCAACAGGGGCTTCCCTGGTGGCGCAGTGGTTAAGAATTCGCCTACTTGGGCTTCCCTGGTGGCGCAGTGGTTGAGAGTCTGCCTGCCAATGCAGGGGACATGGGTTCGTGACCTGGTCCGGGAAGATCCCACATGCCGCGGAGCGGTTAGGCCCGTGATCCATGGCTGCTGGGCCTGTGCGTCCGGAGCCTGTGCTCTGCAACGGGAGAGGCCACAACAGTGAGAGGCCTGCGTACGGTAAAAAAAAAAGAAAAAAGAATTCGCCTGCCAATGCAGGAGACACGGGTTCGAGCCCTGGTACGGGAAAATCCCACATGCCGCGGAGCAACTAAGCCTGTGCGCCACAACTACGGAGCCTGCACTCTAGAGCCTTCAAGCCACAACTACTGAGCCCACTTGCCACAGCTACTGAAGCCCGCGTGCCTAGAGTCCATACTCTGCAACAAGAGAAGCCACCACAATGAGAAGCCCGCGCACCACAACGAGGAGTAGCCCCCCAACAAAAAATAAATAAATTTTAAAATAAATTATATTTACTTTGGGACAAAAGCACAGTTAATCACTTTTCCAGAATCAGCAAACACTATTTTTTTTTTTTTTTTTTTTTTTTGGTAGGGGGGCCCCCCCCCTGCGGGGCCTC
>NW_020175731.1:561543-642487 GCF_003031525.2 Neophocaena asiaeorientalis asiaeorientalis | reverse complement strand
TTTTTTTTTTTGTGGTACGTGGGCCTCTCCCTGCTGTGGCCTCTCCCGTTGCGGAGCACAGGCTCCAGACGCGCAGGATCAGTGGCCATGGTTCATGGGCCCAGCCGCTCCGCGGCATGTGGGATCTTCCCGGACCGGGGCATGAACCCGTGTCCCCTGCATCAGCAGGCGGACTCTCAATGACTGCGCCACCAGGGAAGCCCAGCAAACAGTATTATCATGTGTTAATGGCCCTGACAGAGTTCAGCAGCCCTCAGTTAGATCGACTAACCTGAGAGCTAGGAATAGAACTATCAATATTTATAGTCTACTGATCTGTTGAGCCCTAATAAATGCAGACTATTCTACTTGCTGCCCTTAGTCTGCAGCCTTACTCCCAGAGGCAGAGACGTCACGATACTTTTCTTGAAGAAGGCAGGCATATGCTGTGCAATCCAAGCAATCATTTACCAGTCCAGAAGATGTTCAAGAGTCTTTTAAAGGAGCATAAACATGAGTGAACTGCTTGAAAGAAAATTAAACTGTTGGAAGAGAATGTAGTTATATTTCCCTCTGCACGTAATATTTGTTCCTTGAATAGTGGCTATTGATAGCCAAGCTTAGGACTCTGATGATGATAAAATTACCTTCAAATTCAGATCAATGTAATTCTCAGTAATTTCTGGAGAACTGATTAGGGAATAATCCAGCAGGGTATAGTTGTCAATGCTTCTTAAAACTAAATAACAAGGAAAAAAGAAAATTTACATTTATTAAAGGTATAGTATAACACATGGTTAATATTTATCCAGAACAAGTTTTTAATCCTCTGTTACTTAAAACAAAAATTAACCCTTACCCTGTTTCATAAATAATACTTGCTCACTTTTCAAAACCCAGGAAAAGTAGATAAATCAAAAGAAGAAAGTAAAAACTCTTCTTTATCACATTTCCCTGAGAGAACCATTAGTAAAATTTTGGCACATAGCCTTTTATGCATGCTCCCAGAAGTAAAGAAATTTGCCCACAGCAACCTAGGACATGGCAATCCTCCACTGGTTCTTTCCTCATCTTTTCTACATCTTCTTTCTCTTTCCCTACCTCTCCAATCTGTTCTTTTTTATTCATCTATCTGCATCCACTCATCAATCCATCTGTCCAGCCATCATCTCCTTTCATCCCTTTATCAAGCTAATATTTATGAACCTAGTGTGAGTTAGGCACTGTGCTCGGTGTTGAGAACACGGAGAAGAGTCAACGTCCCTGCCCTCAATGAACTCACAGTCTGGAGGAGGAGACAGACATATAAACAGGAAATTATAATACAGCGTAATAAGAGCAGATCTGTAACTGAGCTCCAGAGGGCCTACTACAAACATAGTCTTATAGTCTGCCCCATCTTGGTATCGGTAATTCCACTCTTCCAATTTTCTAGTTGCTTAGAGTAAACCCTGGCCTCATGCCTGACTCCCCTCATGACCCAAATTCAATGTGTCAGCAAATACCACTGTCCCTACCCTCCAGGTACATCCGAAACCTGAACATATCTCACCATCTTCGTCACTCCATCCAGGTCACTGCCTTCCTTGCTCGTATAGGTCACTGCACTAGCCTCTTAAGTGGTCTCCCTGCTTTCACCCCTGAATCCTGTCCTATTATCAATAGACAGAAACCAGAGTGATCTCCTTAAAATATAAGTCAGTTCATGAAAGCTGTGCTCAGAACTCTCTCAAGACTTCCCATCTCAGACTAAGAGCCAGGCTTTGTAGTGACCTACAGAGCCCTGAAGGTCTAGCCATCTGCTTTCCCACTCTCTGACCTCACCTCCTGCTGTTTTCCCTTCCTTCCCTCTGCTCTCGGGATGGACTCCTCAAAATTCCTCCAATGCACTCGGCATGCTCCCACATGGGCCTTTAAGCCTGCAGTTTCCTCTGCCTGGAATGTTCTTCATCCAGATCTAGGAGCGGCTTACTCCCTACTTCATTCAGGTCTTTACTCTAATGCCAGCTGCTCAGTGGTGCCTTTCCTGGCCATGCTATTTTAAACAAAAACCCCTCGTCAGCTCCTTCCCTGCTTTATTTTTCTTCTTACCACTTATCGCAACGATACCATAGATTTATTTATTATCTTGCTGGCTGGCTGTCTCCTCTCATCAGCCCCATGAGGGCAGGGATTTCTGTCTCACAGGCTTACTGCTGCATCCCCAGCACCAAGAACAGCACCCAGCCTATTACAGGGGCTCAGCATACCATGGCAGGGCGCGGGGGTGGGGGGGGGCGGTAAGTGGATGAAGTGCAAAGAGAGATCTGCCCGAAGTGTCATGTGAGCGTTGAGGAGGCGGGACTTTGGGGTGTGGGCTGTCAGGTAGGATTTCTTGGGAGAGACTATACCTGAGCTGAGCCTTCAGAGCTAAAGAGGAGTGAACAGGACAAGGGATGCCTGCGGGGTAGGGAGCAGAAGGGGCTGCATCCCTCGGGGCTTAGCACAGTGCTGGCGAAGAAACTGGTGCCCTGTAAGTATCTCTCAAGTGAATAGATGGATGGAGGGGAGGAAGAGAAAGCTCTTCTAGGCAGAGAGGACAGCATGACTGGAGGCAAGGTGTGAGGCGGTAGAAGCAGTTTGATTGCTGGAGCAGACAAAGGTGCAAGATGAAGCCCAGAGAGGTGAGAGGGAGCCAGAGCACGGCAGGTGGGTCTTGTAGTCCATGTTAAGGTATTTGGACTTGATCCTGAAGGCAGCTATAGGAGCCACTGGAGGGGTTCGAACCAGGGGATAACTGGTCAGGGTGAGCATTCATCATTCTGAAGAGGATGGATTTAGCGCCAGAGCTGGGATTCAGGCTCACGACAGTTTAATTCTTTGCCTTGTGTCTAGTTTCCTGAAGTCACCCCCACCTGCAGTGAAGCTGGTTAGCAGCAGAAAAGAGCGGGCCCTGCACACGGGCGGGTCCTCCCATGCACCTTCCTGCGGTGCTAGTTTGCAGAGGGGAAAGCAGATGGGGGAGCTGGAGCAAAGCACACCTGGAGAGCACCTGCGTGTGAAGGTGGGAGGAGAAACACCCAGAAGAGACAGTTCTGGGACTCACCCTCCAGCATGCTGAGGTTGGCATTCAGTGCCTCCACCTCACTTGTGATAATGGGACAGAGCTGGCCATAAAAGGAATAAAAAAAAAATGCAGGTTATCACATTGTACTGGAAACCACTGTTTAAGGGCCTAGACCCCAACAAAGGCCTTCCAGTGAGGAGACATTTTCCCTTTGGACTCTCCCTTAAATTAGTTGATGCCTATGGGCCTCAGGTTCTGTATGTATGGGTGGCATGACATTGAATGCTGGCTCAACTTCATAGCAACCGGGACCACACCCACTCAGCCCCATAAAAGAACAAAAGCCCTTGGCTTTCATCTCTGCAGCATGACAGGGCATGTGCCCCAGCCCATGTTAGTGCTACGACACCTGGGGAACCTGCTGCCTGCACGGCTGAGCCTCTCCCAACGGCAGGGATGCCCCTGCCTGCCACCTCTGCCATCAGCATGCCAGGCCCTGCCAGGGAGAGTTAGAGCAGGGCCTTTATTTCCTTGCTGGGCTGCTCGGAGAGCCCATTAGATCAGACATCTATTTAGATCAGAGCCCCTTTTGGAATTAGAAAATCAATTTTGAATCAGACCCAAGCACATCTGTAGGAAGCAGGAAGAGTATCAAGCTCGATGCCGTGTGCCAGGAGCGTGCTGAGCACGCAGTGTGGTGGTTACTAGCAGAGGCTCAGGAGCCTGGCTGCCTGGGGTTGAATGCCTTGGCAAGTTACTTGTACTCTCTGGCCTCAGTTTCCTCATCTGCAACGTGGGGATGATAGCTGTATCTACTGCGTCAGGTTATTGTGAGTAGAAATTGAGGCAATCCACGTGAGATTGCCCAGCTCAGAGTAAGCATTCAGTAAATGTTAGCTGTTGCCAACCTCATTTCATCCTCACTACAGTCCTGAGAGGCAGGCTCTACTGGCCCCTATTTACAGATGGAAAACAGAAGCTTGGAGAGGGTAAGCGAGTTGCCAGGAGTTAGATCAGTAGGATTTGAAATCTGGCCTGACATGGCTAGACAGCTGTGGTCTGAGCACCCTTGGCCTTTTCTAGTGGCACAGAGGGAACCCTAGAAGCAAAGCATCTATGATCTCTAAGTCATACACAAGCTCCAGGCAAACTTAACTATTGGCTTCTTGTCGGAGGCCAAAGGACCATGCCTTGTTTTGAACAAAGGAATGATCAAGTGTGGGGTCCCTGAAAGCAACAGCACTGTTTCCCAGGCACTCTTCAATATGCACATCCACTGGCACTCAGCACCTTTCAGGTAAGGACGGGAAAGGCTGCGAAGCTTCAGTGTCCCCTGACCAGCCGGACAACCTTGTTAGACAAGCTGCTTAACGTCTCTGTGTGTTGATTTCCTCGCTGACATTCATTATGCACCTACTGCCTTCCAAGTGCTGAACTGAACACAAGGGGGCTGGAGACAGCCAGACACCATCCTTGTCCCTCTTTTCCAGAAAGGAATCTCCCTTCTTTTCCCGTCCTCCTCACCTCTCTCTTTGTCTCCCCAGAAATGTGGGTAAAGCGTTCAGGGAAGATATTGTCAGGAATGGAAACAGGGCACATGGCCAATTCCATCTTTCCCTTCCTCGGACACTGACTTCTGGCATCAAGATACTTGGATGCCATCTTAACTTATACTGTTTCACTTGGCTGGGAATATTCTTTCTGCTTTCCCATTCCTTACTTATTCAATTCCTACCTATATTTGAAGGCTCAGTTCAAGTCCTGCACTCTCCGAAAATATCTCCCAGGATAGGATACTCCTAGGCTCTATTTACTTAATATTTCCAGTTCTCTGAACCCCCTCAGTCCAACCTAATGACCGTGTAAGTATGTACGAAATTCAAATACTTATTCGGTTGCAGTTTCACAAGTCTGAGTTGGTTTTTCCCAAACAGATAAGTTTATTCCTTTTCCATATCCTCAACAGACTCTAGCCTAGAGTGCTGGGCATGTAGTAGGTACACAATAAATGAACTCTTTTTGATTGTTTGCCCACCCTGGGGCGAGGACTTGAGGGAGGGAATGCTGTATTATTTACCTCTGCATCCCTAGCACCTACCATTACGTTTGGCACATAGTAGGCACTTGAGAAACTATTAAGTTGCAAAGGATAATGTGTGTGAAAGTGCCTTGGATGGCGCTTAGCACACGGTAGGTGCTCAGGAAAGTTTTATTGACCAAAAGCTAATCAAAGCATGGCAGAACTGCTGCTGATGGCATGTTACTATGGCTGTATAGCCTCTAAAGACTTACCATTTTATTTAAGTTCTTTAAAATGGCTTTCTCCATGGGCTCAGCAAAGGAGTTATATAGGATACTAGGAAAAAAAAGATTACAAAAGGGCTTACACAGGATCATATCTGCCAGTTCATAACTGCCCCTAGGTGCCACATGAGAACCCAGCTCCAGACTGTCCACTGCCCACCAGGGTGCTTACCTGAGCTCTCCAGAAAACGAGATGTCATTGTGGCTCACTTGGGCATTGCAGTCTTGGAGCTTCAGGATTGGGTGACCAAAGTCATTCCGGGCCAGGACAACTATACCGGTGAAGTAGACCCCAGAGAGAAGCAAGTTAGCTCCTCCTGTGTCTTGGCTGTTGAGAGAAGAAGTGCAAGGTTACCCAAGCCTGGGCAGGGGTGCAGATGGATCTTGTTTCTCTGATTAACCATAGAATCTAAGCCCCAGGAGGGCAGGAACTTCATCACCTCTGGATTCCTGGCACCTACAACAGGTAGGGGTGAATATTTACTGAACAAACGAAGTAACAAATATGTGAATGGTGACAGCTCTAGGAACCTTGCGTTGATTTCATCTTGAGTGCGCTGGCCCCCATAGTGGTTGAGCATGTATTAGGCACCATTCATATATGATGCTTGTTTGGAGGAAGAACATAGGGGTCAAGGTGGCCACACCTTATTTAGGAGGGGCATAGATGGGGAGGTGACACTTAGATGTCATCTGTGAACTCCTTGAGGGAGTGGTGCTATTCATCTCCATGCCCCAGGATTTAGCTCATGGCCTGACACAGAATAAGCACTCAATCTATGGTTGATGAGTCAGCAAAGAAATGAATAATACATGAATCTATGTTTCTTATGGGGGAACATATTATATCCCTACTGTCTACGAGACTGGAGTTCTTGAGACAGGGATGAATGGTACTCAGTACCATTTATAAATGGATACAGTCAGTAGGTACTCAATAAATGGATACTGAATGACCAAATGGATGAATGAATGTGTCATCCTGGGCCATCAACCAAGGCAGACCTAAACATTACAACCACACAGTGACTTATACATAGTAGGTAGTTTGTAACCATATCATGAATTTGATCCTTTCTTTTTATCTTCTTTTCTGGCCGCAGCCCACGGCATGTGGGATCTTAGTTCTCTGACCAGGGATCAAACCTGTACCCCCTGCAGTGGAAGCGGGGAGTCTTAACCGCTGGACTGCCAGGGAAGTCCCAGGAAATCTTAAATGACATGTTGATCAGTGGCTCTGCCTTTAAGGGAAGGATGCTTTTCAGCCCCCTCCTCCCTGCCCTCAGTAGAGATATTCTGATTTAAATCTCTCCTGGAAAGATGCTCTTGAGAAAGACGGTTAATGGCTGAGGGAAAGAAGCCTAACGTCAAACACATTGGCAACTTTATCTACTTCTGATTTCTTGCTCCGTCTCCCCCAGAACAGCAGTAGGCTTCTCAGTGGAATACTCACAAAAGTGGAGACTTGATTTCCCAGTCTGTGCTCATGTTGGCAGTGCCGTGCTTGATCAGGGCCCTGATTCCCACCCCAGGCACAAAGGCTAGTGAAGTATTTGGAAGTGAAAAGGCATTGATTTTTATGCTGTAAAACAGGAAACAGAGGAGTTAGTGCAACTCATCCAGCACATCTCTAAGTAAGGCAAAATCGGAAATGCAGTGGTAGAACTCCCAAAATGGGCAATTGTGAATTCCTATAGAGCAGGGGTCCCCAACCCCCGGGCCACGGACCGGTACCGGTACACAGCCTGTTAGGACCCGGGCCGCACAGCGGGAGGTGAGTGGCGGGCAGGCGAGCGAGCCCTTCATCTGCCGCTCCGCATCGCTCCCCAGGAAACGGGTCCCTTGTGCCAAAAAGGTTTCGGACTGCTGCTATAGAGGAAGGACCCTTAGGTATGCAGTGCAGCCTCAGGGCACTGCCTTCTAATTCCTCTCACACCCTTGGCAGGAAGCCCCTTGTATCTAGCTGAGGGGAGAAATGAGCAAGTTTAGGAACAGATTTGCAAACAATCAATCGACTTCTTTAGTTTCTTTAAACACAAAACACTGCCATCATTATTTTTCCCTTCAGCTGTTCCAGTGTTTCTCAATGCGGGGAAACATTAACATTTTGTTTGTTTGTTTTTGTGGTACGAGGGCCTCTCACTGTTGTGGCCTCTCCCGTTGCCCAGGCTCCGGATGCGCAGGCTCAGCGGCCATGGCTCACAGGCCCAGCCGCTCCGCGGCATGTGGGATCCTCCCGGACCGGGTCACGAACCCGTGTCCCCTGCAAGGGCAGGCGGACTCAACCACTGTGCCACCAGGGAAGCCTAACATTAACATTTTGGATGGGACAACTATTTTTTTGTAGAGGACTGTTGTACAAATTGCAGGATATTTGGCATATGTACCAAGTAAATGCCAATCGTGTCCCTCCCCCCACCCCTAAATCATCAGGACAATAAATAGCATGCCTTGCTCCCAAATGTCCTCTATGTGGACAGTATCTTCCCTAGTTGAGAAATTTATTTTAGAGCATTAACTCCCCCTAGGATTCTCTGAGCTGTCACACAGGTCACTAGAGGCAGTAGGTGGCATGCAACATACATAGGTAGATGGCCACGTGCATTATGTTAAGTTATTAGTATGACCATCTATTGAGCAATTACTACCTGCTAGACACTGGAGTAAGCACTTCACATGTGTTACCTCATTTTAACCCTCACCATAATCCTATGAGGCTGCTGCTGATTTTGCAATCTGCAATTCAGAGATGAGAACATTAGAAACTTGGCTGAAGTCACAGATAAGTGGTAGAACCAGACCTGGAAGCCTCCTCAATCTGTCTTCAGGCTTCTTAACCAGGAGGCTATGGCACTTCGTGCATCGTGCAAAGGGCACTCGGCTCGGAGCCAAGTTTTGTGCTAGCTGTACAACCTTGGGCAAGGCACTTAACCTCTTTCAGTCAGTCACTGAAAAGAAGTGTGACTCATGGGAAGGTTGAGAAGACAAAATGAAGCCATCTGTGTATAACTGTTGCATGGGAGAAAGCACTGTTACGAACTAGGGAAAATTTTAAAATGTGACAGCCAATAAGAAAGGATTATTTGTTATTTCCTCTTTTCTGCATCCTTTCCTACCTATTCTCTGTCAAATATCCTGAGGATAACCATGAAAAGAGGATGGTAGAGATTAATGTATCTTGGAAATATTTTCATTTTGATACGTATAGGTCTAACTCATTCTTTGTAATTGCTGCAGAGTAATCTAAGCTATGGATTAAAAAAAAATCATTGCTTTGTGGGTAGACATCTAGGTTGTTTCCAGTATTTCTGCATTATAAACAGTGCCACAGTGAACATCCCATATATGCTGTTTGTGTAGATGTTTCTCTAGGGAGCGTGCTGAGTGAGAAGTGGAATTGTTGGGTCAAAAAGCATGCCTAAAAAAATCCTTAAAAATCACCTCCTAAAATAGCACTGTCTAGGGGCTTCCCCGGTGGTGCAGTGGTTGAGGGTCTGCCTGCCGATGCAGGGGACACGGGTTCGTGCCCTGGTCCGGGATGATCCCACATGCCGCGGAGTGGCTGGGCCCGTGAGCCATGGCCGCTGAGCCTGCGCGTCCAGAGCCTGTGCTCCGCAACGGGAGAGGCCACATTAGTGAGAGGCCCGCGTACCGCAAAAAACAAAAACAAAAAAAACACTGTCTAATAGAAATATAATGTGAACCATATATGTAATTTAACATTATCTAGTCACATTAAAAATGGGAAATATTATAATTTGAACATGTAATTAATATAAAAATTGTTAATGAGATATTTTATTTTCCTTTTTCAAAAATAAACAAAATACAGTATGTGTTTTATATTCATGATGTACCTCAATCTAGATATTGCATTTTCAACAGAAATTCTTGACCTGTATTTAGAGCTGATAAAATTTTCAATTGAAAGAGTAAACTTACATACTCAAATTGTTCCAGACTTAAAAGTTCTTCAGTAACTGAATCATGTGAGTTTTTAAATTAAAACTGAAATTAAAAAAATTAAAAATCCAGTACTCAGTTGCACTAATCATACCTCAAGTGCTCAATGGTGACATGAGGCTAGCAGCTCCTGTTTGAACAGCACAGGTCTGAAATTATTGTACCAGTTTATCTGCTCCCACCAGCAATGCATGGGAATACCTGCTTCTCCTCATCTTTCCCTTCACTTTATATTACAGGAATCACCCTGGTTTTTCTGCTGTGGCATTACCATCAGTGTAATTAAGTCATTAGATTTGTAAATATACATTTAATGTTCATCTCTCTCACTGGACACTAAAGGCATATCTGTGTCATTCACTACACTATACCCTATGCCTAGAACAAAGCCTTAGTACACAGTAGGTGCTCAACAAATTCTTGTTGAATGGCTGACTGCATTATAATTAGAGCATCTGTCATATTAGACCATGAGGCAAACGAAGCCAGAGGCCAGAGTTAAGGATAGGGGAACAGAAAAATACAAGACAGTTGTATTCTGATGAAACTGTGGGGCTTCAATAGGATTCTTCAACTGTTTTTTTGGGGGGGGGCATAGTTTCTTTACAATGTAGTGTTAGTTTCTGTTGTACAACGAAGTGAATCAGCTATATGTATACATATACCCCCACCCTGCTTGACCCTCCCTCCCACTACCCACCTCATTCCATCCATCTAGGTCTCCGCAGAGCACCGAGCTGAGTTCCCTGCGCTATACTGCAGGTTCTCACTAGCGAACTGTTTTACACGTGGCAGTGCACATATATCAATCCCAATCTCCCAATTCATCCTCCCCACTGTGTCCACACACCCATTCCCTATGTCTGTGTCTCTATTCCTGCCCTGAAAATAGGTTCATCTGTACAATTTTTCTTCAGAGCTTCTTATTTGTGAGACAAAAATGAACCCCTATTTCATCTAAGTCACACTAATTTTGTTATATTCGGCTGAACACTTTTCCTGGTTCGTACCATCATCCCTACATACCCCAGGGAGCTGAAAGATCTCTGCTTTAACCTATTTCTATTCTTGTTCCAAAACACCTGATGTTTGTCAAAGATGTTTATCAGTTACACCTCAAAGGAAACTCTACAGTCGTCCGCCCTGAATCAGTTCCAGCCTAAGTGCAAGAGCAGTGTCTGTGCCAAGGAAACGTAGAAGTGCCCAAAAGTTGCCTTTGTCTCATCACCGTGCTAAGATCTCCGCCCAAAGAGGGGACTTGTACTTTGCTAGGCACAATGAGTGCCGGGCGCAAGGGACTGTGCATGTAGCACTGTTCCTGGAAATCTCTGCCCTTTTCCCCAGTTTCTGATGATGCAGTGGCCTCTTACCCCTTAAACATCTCCCACTTGCCTCCCATGGGGAGAAGGTGTCTTTAGAGCATGAGCTCTCCCTTCTCCATTCCTTGATCAACGAATACAGTTTCTGCTCTGCTTTGCCGAACCTTGTCTCATTCATCTGGTGTGAGAAGGACCCAGTTGGGGTCCACCCAATCTGAGAGGGTGGGTAACAATATAAATATAATCTCAAAACCCTTGGCTTGGGTGAGACAAGGATCTGGATCAATGTGGCAATTCCATTGTTCTTACACTGATGGTCTATGCTGTCACTAAGTATATCAGCTAATCCGTGTTCAGCAGCTTCAGTTTTATGAAGTATCTTCACATTTGTTACATCATCTCCTTTTTATTGTTTACTGATTCTGACATTTGATTTTATTGCTGTAACATGGTAGAAAAGATTATAGCTGCCACCAGAATTCTTCTTAGGAAGAGAAGTTTATTGGTGGGAAAATTACTTGGAAAAGTATTTAGGATGATCCTTTGGTACCCAGGAGTGGGCGGAACTGCTATGCATGAGCCCAGGGGAAGAAACTGACGTTGCTCCAGAGAAGGAGAGGAGGTCTAGATGGCAAGAGGGCAGAAAGCATGTGCCTTGCAATCCACTCCTATGACCTCTGAAGTCTTGACTAAACTTTACAAAATAAGACAAGATGTAGTGAGAGCAGATTTGTTTGTGAGACTGATATTGAACTCTGCATCCAAGTTTATGGGGGTAGGGGTAGCAATGGAATGAACAAGAATTTCATTCAGAATTCTGGGGGCAAGGTGCCCACAGCCGACATCTGCATCGAATTAGAACTCTCATTTTAGGAATGAGGAGAGGGCACTGAGTCTCTGAGCAGGTGCGCCAGGTGCACACAACGAGTGTGCAGCAGAGATGTGACTTGGACCCACGCGTTCTGAGCCAAACACCACATGCCGGCTCCATGACCCCTTTTTCTTGGGTGATTTATCTGATAAGCCTTTCATCAAAGGTTGGTTAACTTCTACTCCATCCTGGTGTTACACCAGGACTCACGGTGGCATATCCACAACCCTGAGATTTTAAAGATTAATTTCACTGCTAAAAATGTTCTTCTCTTTTACTTACTTTATAAGCTTGTAGTTCATATAATCAATTTTCAGAAATTCAGGAGATTCAGAACCTTTTAAATCTGGGATGCTTCTTTCCTTGACCATTTGCTCAATCATCTCCACCCCAGCTTGAATGCCTGTGAAGCAACCAAAGAAAATGTTTATTGATAACAAAGATGATGATGGCATAATATCATTAAACACACAAGTTAAATTTATTAAGTAAGCCATGCTCTTAGATACTGAGAAAACAGGATTCTAACAAGGTGGTTATTATTGTCCCTACCTTGCAGAAGAAAACACTGGTCCTCAGAGAGGCTAGTGAAATTGTCCAAGAACCCAGAGCTAACAGCATGGGAGAATGTTAACACAGGACAGTGTTATAGGAAAAGTACAAAGTATCATCGTTATCCAATTTCACAGATGAAGAAACTGAGCCTCAAAGAGGTTAATTCTTGCCTAAGTCACACAGCTAAGAACTGGGGGAGCCAGTAGTCAAATCTGGGCAATTTGGCTCCAGAATCTATGCCTGATGGCCAGTTCCAGAAAGTTATTCTACATTGTCCTTTTTCCCTCCTAGATTCTTTAAATTCAGGAATTTTGGAATGGAGGTCCATGCACTGTTGGGAACGCTTGAAGCCCCTGAAATTCTAATGAAAGATTGTGAGTGGGTCATGTGTATGTGTATCTATCCCATTTTTTAGGGGAAAATTTTCCAGGGTTCACATTTTATTTTTTTATTTGCAGTACGCGGGCCTCTCACTGCTGTGGCCTCTCCCGTTGTGGAGCACAGGCTCCGGACGCGCAGGCTCAGCGGCCACGGCTCACGGGCCTAGCCGCTCCGTGACATGTGGGATCCTCCCGGACCGGGGCACGAACCCGTGTCCCCTGCATTGGCAGGCAGACTCTCTACCACTGCGCCACAAGGGAAGCCCCAGGGTTCACATTTTAATCAGATTCTCAAAGGATCCCAGCACTCCAAAAAGGTTAGCAACCACTGCTTTTGTTTAATCCTGGAATAAACCCATCTTTATATAATAGCACCACAGAACACATTTCTCTGAGCTCGTGGAGAAACAGAGCCCTCTTCCACATTAAAGAGCTTGAGAAAAGTAACTTAGTAACGAAGAATGATCTTTTCATTTTTACCTTCTCAAGGAGGAAGTTTTGCTTATACCCCTTCCTTTACAGCTTAAGCTCATTTCCACTTATCCTATCCTTTTTGGAGATTAAGAAGAGCAGATTTTACCCTCTATAATACTGTGAATAATACTGTAATATGGAGATGTAAAGACAGAATGTAAAGGATGGAACGATGGAACCGAAGGCACTATCAGACAGCCTAGGTTTGAATCCCAACACTCACTTACTAGCTGTGTGACTCTGCAAGTTACAAAATCTCTCTGTCCTTCACTTTCCCCATCTGTAACGTGGGGCCATTAGCAACTGTGGAGGTGTCTGTTCACATATGTGAAAATAACAGTAGGTAATATTTGTTGGGCATTTGCTATTGTGAGATTCTGTTCCAAGTACTTTATATGCTCCAAGATGTTCATTGTGTATGCATGTGCGGGGGAGTGAGAGAGGGAAAGTATGAATCTGTGACTATGTTTGGATATGCCTATTGTTGAGGTGATTACTTTTTAGACACCTTTCCCCCAGCCATCTTAGTAGCTCTGGATCACCCCACTGTAGAGCTTGTCTCAGTCATGAGACAGACCAATCTGAGCTTCTGGATTTGGGTCACAGACTACACCTGGGAGGTGAGTACAGCCTGGCTTTTGAAAGCATCCAACTCACCATAGTCCAGAGCTCTCCGAGTAGCCCTCGCCTTGATTCCAGGGTAAATGGTCTGAGCGGATGAGATGTAGAGATTCCACAGGAGGAAACATCCCCAGAGGACTTGGACCATCTTTGTACACATCTGCAATTAGTCAACATTTATAGTCCTTTTATTATTCTTAACCTTTTCATTGGCCAATTCCATCTAGCATTTCTAGGCTTTCTCACTTTCATTGCTTACTTCCAGAACTTGCTCCATCCATCCATCCATCCATCCATCCATCCATCCATCCATCCAGTAATCATTTATTGAACACACTGGAACGTATTCTAGGTTCTGAGGATGTAGAGATGACCTACGTGTGGCCCCTGACCTTTGCTTCCCACAAAATAGTGGGTGAATCAGACATACACACACAGATGATTGTAACACAGTAAGATATAATGCAATGCAATACAAGAGCCTTACAAAAAATATAGCAATTTGGATATGCCTTGGGAAGGATAATGGGGGTGGGATGGGGGAATTCTTGAGTTTTAGAACAAATGAGTCAGTAGTTTGGAAAGGTGGCCTCAGTGGATGTGAGGCAACCACTTATCTGCTTAAAGATCCTTGATGACTCTCCTTGGCCCACAGGACAGACAGGTCTAAGCTCTTAGCGTGGCAATCAAGGCCGTTCACAACTGGCTCCAAACTTCTTCCAAGCTCCTATCTCTCCTCCTGTCTAAGTGGTAGTGTTCTGAGCTGGCCACACTGAGCTATTTGCTATTCTTCAATTTGTCGGTTCTCTCACGATTGAGGGCTTTTTTGATAACCCTCCCAATGTAAACACACATGCACATACATCTCTTTCTCTGTCTCTCTGCCTCTGGGTCACATACCCACATCTGTCTGGTGAATGCATCCTCCAGGGCCAGCTCCAATGTTCCCTCTGTGAAAGCTCCCCTTACCAGGCCATTCTGACACACGATGGACTTGGAGGCAGCCCCACCTCTTCCACCACTATCCCTCCAGCCACTACACCAGCCAGTATCACTTCATGTGGATGTTTACAACTGCCTCCTTACTGGTCTCTCAAGTTCCCTTGCCCCCTTCTGGCTGTTCTCCACACCAGAGTGGGCCTTGGAAAATGAAAGTCAGACCTCATCACCCAACCCCCTTTCCCGTTAAAACCCTCCAGTGGCTCCCCATCTTACTCAGCATAAAAGCCAAAGCCCTTCCATCAAATGCAAGGCCCTGCCCTGCCCACACCTCTACCTCCTCGATGACCTTCCTTAGCACACACGCCTGGCTCACCTGGCCCCAGCCTCACCGGCTGACTTGATCTTTCCTATCACTCTAAGCAGCCTGTACCCCAGGTCTCTGCACTTATTGTGCCCTCTGCCTGACTGAGTCACCCTCCAGATAACCACATGGCTGGGCCTTTCACTTTCTTCAGGTATCTTGAGTGTTGTCTCAGTGAAGCCTTTCCTAACCACTCTATACGAAACACCCTCCCCCATGACCTCGATATTCCCCATGCTTCCCTTGCTTTACTTTTCTCCAAAGTACTTGTCATCACCTAGTATAGTCTACAGGTCTTATTTATTGTCTGTCTCTCCTACTGGAATTTTTAGGCTTCATGGTGAAGGACTTCATCACTTCAGCACCTTGAACAGCGACTGGCACACAGTAGGCAATGGGTAAATTTTTATTTTTAATATCTTTATGTTAGTATAATTTACTAACATAAATTACTTAATTACTATAAGATGTAGTATATACTACATCTTTTATGTAGTATAATTAATGGGTAAATATTGATTGATTGATTGAATGAATGAATGAATGTCTCTTCCTTGAAACCATGAAGTGGGCCAGGTATGCCTTCTGAGGTTCCACAGTACTCAGTGCAGTCCTTGATCTTAATATGTACCATCCTGCAATGTGATTGTCTTTACCTGTCTATTTAACTTCTATAACTCCAGAGTCTAGTACAATGCCTGGCACATAGTAGACACATGGAAAAACTTAATAAACATCTTCTCCAAGGAGAAAGGCCACATCTTATTCACTGTGATATTCCTAGAACTTGACACAGAGTAAGTGTTCAATGTATACTTATTGAATTAATGGACTTGATGAATTAATGTCACTCCATTTTCTTGATGAATGAAGCAGAGGTACCAACAGCAACAGTGACATAGGTTTCTTTTAACGAGACTCACAGCTGAGTGAGTAATACATTTACAGGCCTTGTTTCTAGTTCTGGGAGTTTACAAGCTGGGTGAGCTATCCTTACTGCATTCACACAGATACCCATGGAGTTAACACACAAACATGAAACAAATCAGGGAAGCATTTGTGGGTGTGGTCAGGGAAGAGGAAGCTGTAGGAGCTGTGCATTTAGACAGAGCGAGGAGTCAGGCCAGCTGGGCAGGGAAGGATGCATAGAGGGGCTGGGACTCAGGAGCAGTCTAGATGAAGGCAAAGGTCATTGTAAGAGGGGTGTGTGTGTGAGAGAGACACAGAGAGAGAGAGAGAGAGAGAGAGAGTGAGCATCTGTGTTTGGCCAAGATAAGCAAGAAGTTTGATAAAGGGGTTTGTGTGTGCTCTCGGGTAAGGCCAGAGAGGTAGGAAAGGGATAATGCAGATGAAGGGGTGTTCCAGAGAATTTATTTGAAAGGAGCAGAGCAGTCTGGTCAAGGGAGGGAGTGTCTGAGTACGGCTATTGCTAGCCTATCTTGCGCTTTTGTGTGAAATGAGAAAAGGTGTCCTCTGGAGATATACCAGCCTCTGGCACAAAGTGGGGCCAGAAGAAAGTGTTCTAGGAAAATCCCACACTAGTGTATCCAGCTTGGTGGGGAGAGAAAAGGAGGCTCCATTCATCCCTTGTGTTGGCATTTTGTCTAGCGCACAAGCTGCCCCACTCGTACAGTGGGCCTATGCTGAGACTGGTGAATGCTCATGAGGGCATTTTGCTAGATGGCCATGAGGTTGAGAATTAGGGTCTTGACGTGTCTGCTCTGTAGTTCATGAATCCATCTTCAGGTGTGAGAAGAGGCTGGCTCAGTCAACCTGTTTACATTTCTCACTTGATCTCCCAGGAGCCTCCTCCGTATAATCCTGCCCCCTGCCCATCCCTGTCCAGACAAGTCCCCAAACTCACCCCATGTTTCCTGACTAATATCCATGCTTATGCTGTTCCTTTTTACTCAGGGCTGCAGAAACCCTGTGCATCCTTAAGGTCCATTGTAACCATAGCCTTCTTTCTGAAGCCATTTCTGACTTCCCTAAGCTAATCTCATTTCCTTCTGAACCCTCAGTCAAAATATATATTTATTCACACGTCTATGTTTATTTTTTACTTATTGTCAGTCTCCCCTACCAGAATGTAAGTGCCATGAGGGCAAAGGACTCATCAGGTTTGGAGGTTTTAGAGCCTGGCTTGCTTGGTGTCTTGGACACAGTGAGTGATTGATAAGTCCTGGTAGAAGGAATCAATGAATCATAAGTAAAGGAATAGCCCTCATTTCACTCTACATTATATTATGGTTCTTTGCAGAGGTGGTTAACAAAGCACTTATGCACTAGCGGAGCACATTTACCCGTCAGAACAGATGTTGGCCACAGTTCTGGAGCAGGATCAGAGAGGTTAGGTACCGGATCGTGGGCAGCACAGAGGAAGTCTTGGAGGGGTGGCCAGTGTGGCTGGCCTACGCTGGGGGCTGGGGTGGGGGACTCTGAGTAGTGACTACTTACTATTAGATACTGAGGTCTTTCAATATTTTAAAACTGCTATGGCCTTATGCATTCAGTGTGATGTCTCAGCTCTATGGAGTTGGTTTGGGTAATAAAGGACAGTCTACAGGAAGAAGCTGGGCAGCGTCAGGGTGAAGACAACACTGAGGAATGAGAGTGAGAGCTGAGGGGAAGGAATTCCAGTAGGAGAGGAGGGTCTCTGATCAAGCAATGAGTAATCTGAGGGCTGGAGGAAATGTGAGGCGTGGGATAAACAAGCGTGAAGTCCTCCACATTCTGGGAGGCAGGGTGAGATCAACAACACTTTATACTCAGAACGGATGCAGAAGTTAGGTCCAGTTGCCATGTGTTCTAGGCCTTCCTTGATCCTTTAGTTGTCCTGGGAGTGGTCCAGGGTCCTTGAGAGGGGGATAGGTAGAGATGGATGGGATTGTGGGAGTGAGAGGAACACTCCTGGGGCTTAGATTAGTGGCTATTTACCAACTGGTATAGAAGTATTTCCACGTTTTAACAAATGGTGAGCCATACTGATGTGTAGTCATGCTAATATCACTGTAGGCAAAGAATTGTAAATGGATGTGTCCTGCCTAGGCAGGCATAAGAGAGAAATTTTTTATTGAAGTATAGTTATATATATGATTATTTTCCATTATAAGTTATCACAAGAGGGAGATTTTTTAAAAGAGGAAAATATTTTCAGAGTAGTGGAAAGCAATGGGAAAGAATGTTAGACCAAAAAGTCTATATCCATTAGACCGTATGCAAAGTAAGGTAGAAATTATGTCTCTGCCTGGCATATATCAATAAATATTTGCTAACGGACCAACCGACTGGCTTACAAGATTCTGGTGAACTAAGGAAGGTTCTAGAAAATGTTGAAAGAAATGAGAAAATCAAACCATCATATAAATAGCTCTCCATTTCTACAGTGAAAAAGCACAATAAACCAAAGCAGAGGTATTACTTGTGAATGGAAGAACAATTAAAATAATAAGTTTGTCTTTCTTCACCATTCACAAAACTCACGACAATACTATCATCCTCCCCCCATTTTAGACATGTGGACACAGAAGCTTAGAGAGTCCAAATGACCTGTCCAAGATCACATAATAAGTCAGACTCTTGGGAATCAAACCTGTTCTTTTGGCTCTTAATTCTAGTGTTTATGGTTTTCTTTCATTTAATGACTTGATAGTGCTAGATTTTTCATTTTAATCTGGGAATTTTAAATAGGAGTTGCTTGATGCCATCTTATATGTGGAAAAACTCATTAAGCATCTGGAAAATTTCAAGCATCAAAGTACAAATCCCTTTGTATTTTCTTGGGTACGAATGGAGTTTTAAATTCCCTTCCAGCAGCGAAAAACCTGTTTTCACTTCTTGGTTAAAAGAAGTTTCTGAAGTGGTCTGCTTTGATGGAGATCCAGGAACTCAAAACTGTACATAGAAAACACATATTTTTCCTCTAGAAATTTTATGAGTGAATAAAATTACTGGGCTCTAAAGGGACGGATTGTATGTAACTTTCAGTTGAATTGTTTGGGTAGGATGATAATTTATGGGCAGGGGAGGAATAGAAACTTGTCAAGCCAGGAGATGACTCCTAAAAGGTTAGGTAATTTGGCGGACAAGTAAGGGCAGGGTAAGTTGCCTGTTAAAAGAAGGAATCCAAGATGATTTAAAAACCTGCTAGCAAGTTACCTATTTCGTTGCTTCTGAGGAATTGCTTCTTTCCAATATTCGAAACCTCAGAAGTCACTGCATTGCCATACCAATGTTCAGAAAGAATAACACTTGTAAATTACTTGGCTCTTACTTGAGCCATTTTGATGACCGGAAATAAGAACACTCAAGTACAACTCAGAAGATTGCTGAGACAGATCAACTTACCATTACCACTCATGAAGGAAAGCTTTGACAGACTCTGGAAAAATTAAAAAGGACTGATGAATGAATGAAATGTAGCCTTTAAAATAGAGGCAAAGTTTGAGAAATTAAATTCAATTGGTTTAAAGAAGCCTAGTCTATAAGAATATTCCAACCTAACAGTTAAGACAAATAATAGCATTGGTTAAATGTCTATATCAACAGGTATGGAATATGGGCAGAACTGGAGAATATTTCAAGGGATTCAGCATACACATCTGATGTTATACCAAGATCTCTAATGACAAGGGCCTTGAAAATTTACACCAAGTCTTCCCTCACCCCCCAAACTCTATACTTAACACAAACAAGTTAAACAATTCAGGCAGATGGGAAGGTCCTTTGCTTGGCAGGATCTAGGTCACTGATATGGTTTAAGACCTGGTCCCAAAGCACAGAGATCACAGCGGTTCCTTAATCTGAACCACACCAGTTGAGAGACAAGTGTGAATTTTCTGTGCTGGGTGCCCCACTGGAATGGAGGCAAAAATAAGTCCAGACTACTGAGCAACACTTTTAACACTGCTGAAGGATGCAAAACTAAACATGTAGTCCAAACCAACTCTTGTTTCTTTCTTAGAGCTGTTAGTCTTCTGTGTGAGTGACATAAAAAAGAAAACAGAAAAACCTAGGCAGACAAAAATAATTCAGGATACGTGACAGGGGGCTGTTCAAGGTGTCCTACCAGATCTGGGTCATCTCCAGCAACAAGGTAATTCCCGTTGGGAGACTGTGCACTGGCAGAAACCTGAAGTTTGTTCATGATTCTTACCTCAAGCAGAGGAAGTATCCAAAGCCGGGGAGCACCTTTGATTCCCTCTGCCTTTGAAGTCGATGTACTTTCCACTTGAGGCTTGAACTCAGCTGCTGCAAAGACAAGATAATTAAGTCTAAATCATCTAGGGGTGGATTTTTTTAAAAAGCCTCTTTCAAAATGTGACACATAATTGCTTCACTTCAATTACCCAATGACTTGAATGAACACTTCAGTCTCTACCTAGATGAGAAAACAATGCCACCTATGCAATAATTATCTCTCTAACACACATACACACACACACACACACACACACACACACACACACAGACACACACACACACATACACACACACAAACTTGTGAAATTTTTATGGCTACTTCACCAGAATGCTTAAGTTAAGAATTCCAGTGTATTGAAAAAGGTGTTAAATTGTATTGAATTGGAAAAGGAAGAACTTTCCTTTCTGGGATAGGAAGTCAGTTTCCCTCGGTCAGGGTGCCTGCAGTTGGTGGTGCCACTACTGCCCAAAATACCTTTTGGATTTTTGGTGGATCAGATTTATTCTGAAAGCATGAGGCTTAATAGCCATGCCGACCTAGATACCATCTTTATCTTTCAGGGTAGGACCAGAGATGGCATTTCTAAGTGTCTGCTCCTTTTCAGGTTATTAATGACTTCCTCTCCCAGAATTCCTTTGAAAGCAGTTTAGGTGGGTTCATCAACTATTATGGAACTTGATGTCTTTAGTCTCTAAATGCCATCCCCACTCCCATCCCCCATGTTTTAGTCATTGAACTTTAGATGGCCAGGGATCTGATTACATGAAGTATCTAAGGTCTTAAATTTACAATTTAAGATAGGGTGATCAACTTCCTGGTTTTCCCAGGAGGTAGGATTTTCGGTACTAAAACCAGGAGAGTTCAGGGAAACTAGGTAGAACAGCAGGTATGTTTGCTTGGCATTGTCCATACTTCAGACAGCTTTTCAGGTTCCTCATCTAGCGTACCTCCAGTTATATATACCTGTTTAACCTCAGTTTTCTTAAGGGTAAAGTGGGGATAAAATTAGTATCTACCTTGATAGGTGCTGGTGGAAAAAAGAAACAGATAACTGTCTTAGTCTGTTTGGGCTGCTATCAAACTATCACAGGCCAGTCTAAACTAAGCTAAATGTATAAGCTAAGATGACATAGCTTATCTATAACAGATTTATTGCTCACTGTTCTGGAAGCTGGGAAGTCCAAGATCAAGGAGCCAGCATGGTCACATCTTGGTTAGGACCCTCGTCCTGATTCATAGCCAGATCCACTGGCTGTGTCCTCACATAGTGGAAGGAGCTAGGGGTCTCTCTGGGGCCTCTTTTACAAGGCATTAATCCCCCAAACCCCACCTACTAATACCATCACCTTTGGGGTTAAGATTTCAGCATATGAATTTTGAAGGGACACAAACATTCAGACCATAACAATAACCTAGGAGAATGTGCTTTTAAACTGTAAAGTGCTATAAAACCTTTATTCATTAGTATGTGGCCATATCAATGGTGACAGGAGCCTGAAGACACTCTCCTCATAGAATCATTTATTGTCAGTCATCTCAGTCATCATAGATTAATTCATTCATTAAATCCACAAATACTGGGCACCTACTAAGTACAAGTTCCTCTTCAGTAAAAAAGACAAAATTCATATCCACATGGAGTTTATCTTCTAGCAGATGGAGATATAAAATAAACAAACAACAAGACAAACCAAAATGTGTAGATTGTCACGTGCTATGAAGGAAATAAGGGAATGTAGTTGATGGGGTGGTCTTGTAATTGGTAGGGTGATGTAACTGGGGGAGAAGTGCTTCTTCTGTTAGGATGGGCCGGGAAGGCTTCTCTGAGGAGATATATCTGAGCATTAGAAGCCAGGCAGGCAAAGCCCTGGAGGGAATAGGGTGGAGGGAACAGCAAAGGTGGGCCAGTGTGTCTGGAATGTAGCAAGAGCAGAAATAACGATATTAGACGTCTAAATGGCTGCGTCAGGTGGGTAGTTGGAGTTCCCGGGAGAGGTCAGCTGGAAATATGAATTACCAAGTCATCATGCTAGAGGTGGAATTAAAGCCACAGAAGTGGTGAGATCATCTGAGGCAGTTTCCCGTGGTGCTTGTGCTACAGGAGGGGTGCGGGATAATTTCAGGTGATACACAGACAAACACTTGATGTTGTATTGTGATTATTTTTAATGTATTAGAAAAAAAACACCCCAGAACCAGACATGGAAGAAGATGAATGACATGACACAGCACATGGAAAAAAATTCGTAAAGTACCTCTAAATATTTCTGTCTTTTCCTCTGAGTCTTCCCTGGGCGGCAGCATCACCTTCTCCCCTCTTCTCTCCCTCTTCTCTCTCTCTGTCTCTGTCTCATCTCTCCTCCCCAGAGCAGCTTCTTACCTCTACCTTCCTCCCCTGCTCCCCTACTTCTCTCCCACCCCCTTTTCTTTTCTCGGTCAGAAATAGCTCTTGCCCAGCCTCCTGTTTCCATCTCATACTCATTAACTAGCTGCGTAAGAAGCTGCTCGACTTAAAAGGATGCTGAAAATTGTAAAATAACAGTATTTTTTTCTGATGTAAATATTAATTTTTCTTTTTGGCACAAAAGGCCTGAAAGTCCAACCACATCTTGGTGAAAACCCGTCATTGGTGTGTAACTTAGGACTTTGGGCACAGGATTTCAGGAGAAATCTTGGGAAGGGTGGCCTGGATGAAGGAGAGGGGAGAGGGTTTAAAATGGTGGGGGAACCCTATCCTGCAGTCCTTGAGAGCTCTGGCCTCACATGGACCTGCCCTGCCCACCCCAACTCTGAGATCTTGGGCAATTTACTTCTTTCCTTTGAGTTTCAGAGAACCTTCTGTAAAAGAGGGAATCACATTTACTTTGAAGAGTCATTATAAAAATTAAACTAAGTGAACTAGCACATGTTAAATTTTTCCTACAGTGTCAATAAATTAGATGCATTATTACTTGTATTTCCCCATTACTATTTTCAATTAATAATTTAAAAGATATTTTAAACAACTTTTAAAGAAATGTACAAAGTTTAATTTTCATGATATTTACTTTTTACATTTACCTTCTATTTGGAAATTAACAAAAGTTTTCCCTTTATATAGCTTTTCCTTTCAAACAAATTTACATACACTTTAAGATTTGGGTTAACTTATGGGGAAAAATAAATAATTAGTACAGCTCATGTGGGACACGGGATAATTTTGGGAAAAGGTGCTCAAATTGAAGTTTAAGAAACAAAGATAGAAGAAGAGATTACAGCTGGTCTGTTTTATTTTATTTGAAAGGGGTCTTAGAAATCAACTCAAGCCTTACTTTCTGTTCAAGGAATTGTTTTCAGGTAAATTTGTCAAATTTGTCATTAAAAACAACAAAAGCTGGGCTTCCCTGGTGGCGCAGTGGTTGAGAGTCCCCCTGCCGATGCAGGGGACACGGGTTCGTGACCTTTCAAAAAAAAAAAAAAAAAAAAAAAAAAAAAAGCCAGCAGCACTATATCCAGTTGTGTTATTTATTTTAGTTTTAGTTTTTCAGATTTAATTAAAGATTTGCTGGGAACTCCTACTTATCCAGCCTACTCACGATGATAATCTAGAATGCAAGCTTAATTATTTCACTTATTAACGGCTGACAGTACATTAGTCTCTGCAGATCAAGGGGTACCTTTAATTAATACTCCAAAAGAAAAATTATAATCAACTAGCTAGAATCTTCATTAAAGAAAGATACAGGAATGGAGCATCCTAGTTCTTGGTTTCTAGAATGTCTGGGCTATTCCTGTATAGAAAGAAGCTATCTGAATATAAGACTTTTTCTGAGCTTGGAAACAAATTGTTATTCTTTGTGGGAGACAAAAGTGTGAGGGAACAGGGATTCTGTGTATACGAGGGGATGGGCCAGATAAAGCAGTTTTAGGGCAAAAGATACTGTGAGTTCCCATCCCTCACCATCCCCTAACATTTTGTGTTGATGAAATCTGGTTAAAAGGAAACCCTGAAGAGGGATATAACAGGTAGAGAAAAATAAGAGCTAACATTTATTGAGTGTTTGTTATGCTCTGGGCATCATCTGTATTTGAACTCATTAAATCCCCACCAAGACTGTTCGAGGTAATAATATTATTTCCATTTTATAGATGAGGAAACTGAGAGGTTAAGTAATTTTGCCTAAGTTTAGGCATCACAGCTAGTTTGTGGAGCCAGGATTCAGGACCCAGGTGCTCCATTTCTGGGAGTCTAGGAACCACTATTGTTAAGATTACTTTTATGGTTAAGATTACTTTTATGGTTAAGTTACTTCTGGGAGGCTCTTAACCACTATGCTAAGCTGCCTTTTTTAGGAAGGTCACAAAAGGGCAACCCACAGTCTAGGGGATGTGGAAGGTGAGGAGAGAGAAGGATGCTGTTGCTAGGCAACACATCTGGTTTTCTGAGCTGCTAATTGAATCTGAGTAACATAGATATATGTGTTTGTTTGAAATTGCTAGTTTATTACTGACCAGAGGAAACTGCCTGGAATTAGTGTAGCTCTTGAGAGAGAGGAGTGATTCTACAGTTCGCTCTGGAAGGGCTGGGGGGACATCCGGCGGAATCACCCTATTGCCTGGCAGCATTTCTCCCTCTCTTCCCAGCTCGGTCCCAGGCCATACGTCCCTGATGTCTGTGTGATGACGTTTCTGGGTGGGCACTGATGACTGACTCAGACCATGGCCTCTCCCACCAATCACACTCTGGAATGGTTTATGGCAGTGACTCCCTCCTGGTTTTGAAAAATAAACAACCCCACTTACCCACTGAACCTTCACTTATTGTTGGTTATTTAAAAGCGAGTTACTTTTTATTTTTTGCAGTTCAAAGTGAATTTAAATTCATGCTAAAATTTAAAGGTACTTTCATATAACTTTTATGAGACATGAGAAATCTTGTGGAAGCAAGATAGTGTGATACATCTCTGAAATGTCTGAGAATCACTGGTGTGAGCCCGATTCCACTAGACAAGGATTTCTCTACCTTGGCACTATTGACATTTTGGTCATATCATTCTTTGACTTAGGGGGCTGTCCTGTGTATTGTAGGATGTTTAGCAGCATCCCTGGTCTATACCCTGATGTTAGCACCACTCCCTCTTACCTGAATGGTAACAAAAATGTCTCCAGATTATGCCAAATATCCCTTGATGGGCCTTCACTGAGAACCGAGAAAGTAAAGTATATTATTCTATCTAGCTCTTGCAGTAGAAAATGTCACTCCTCTTAAGGATCAGATTCTAGTATTCCTAATAACACTTTTGTTAATTACCCAATAAATATGTGAATAACATTCTCTTGGTAAAAGACTCAAACAATACTGAAGTTTACAGATCAAACTGTGGAAATCCTTAATGTCCCCCACCCACTTTGTCCCTATCTCCTGTGTGCCTCCTCTTAGTTTGCTTTCCAAGGACATTTTTATTTCTTTCTTTCAATACATTCCAGACATCTTCATTTGGTCCATGGATAGAGCCTTAATCATTTCAACAACTACTGCAGATGTTTTTTTCTAACTTGTATGGCTCTAATTTCAACTCACAACATTTTTAAAAGCCCATTTCAATTTCTCACCAAGCACAGCTACCTCAAAAGTCTTTTCTAAGTGTTAGAAAAACGCAGAACAACCACGGCAAGAACACATGGCATAAACCAGTGGTTCCCAAAGTGTGGTTTCATAGTAGCATCATCTGGAAACCATTAGAAATGCAAATTCTCAAGCTCCTGTCCAGACTTGCTAAATTAGAAACTCTGGAGATGGGATTCAGCAACCCATGTTTTAAAAAGCCCTCCAGGTAATTCTGAGACACCCTAAAGGGCAAGAACTATTGGTATGTCGATTAAAGCTCAAGATTCAAGAAAATGGATTGGATTTGTAAGAAAACATCGAAACTAAGGCCAACCTGACTTTCTCTGGTAGAGACAGAATGAGGATCTTACTTTTCCAAACAGATATATGACGAACTCAGAGATAAGCATGGATATCTTTCTGTCATTCTGAATCTTGCTTAACCAGCCCTCACATTGGAGCTGGGGGTCGAGTGTTGTTGAAGATGGATAAGACCTGCCTTTTCCTCTTGAGAAACTCGTAACCTAGGATTGGAGAAAGTCTGGTGCACAAATAATTGCACTGTGATGGGACGGTTAACATTGAAAAGGATGTTCCAAGTGCTCTCAGAGCAAAAGGAAGGAGCAACACACTCTGCTTAAAAGAAGGGGAGGAAAGGTTTCCAGGTAGAAGGGTCAGCACGTGTAAAAGCACAGGGGCAAACTGACTTGGTGCAAGAGGATATAAAGGGGGGGAGGAGAGGCTTTTGGGAGTAGTGCAGTGTGAGTAGTCTTCAGGGATCATTGGGCAGATTGAAGAAAGCGGTTTCTAGCTAGATGATAAAGGGTTTTTGTCACGCACCGAAATTTGATTTACATTCAGAAAACTAACAGAAACTCAACAATGAGAAAACAAACAGCCTAATTAAAAGTGGGCAGAAGATCTGAACAGATACCTCACCAGAGAAGATATATAGATGGCATATAAGCATATGAAAAGATGCTTGGCATTGCCATTAGAAATTGCAAATTAAAACAATGACATATAACTTATACACCTCTGAGAATGGCTAATTTTTTTTAAAAAAAAACTGACAATACAAACTGATGGTGAGGATACAAAGCAGTAGGAGCTCTCATTCATTGCTGATGGGAATGAAAAATGTTTTCCGCTTTGGAAAAGTCCGGTACTTTCTTACAAAACTAAATCTAGTCTTACCATATGACATAGCAGTAGTATTCCTAGGTGTTTATCCTACTGATATGAAAACTTAGGTCCACATAAAAACCTGCACAAACACAAATGTTTCTAGCAGCTTTATACATAATTGCCCCCAAATGGAAGCAACCTTCAATAGGTGAATGAATAAACTGTGGTACATCCATACAGTGGAATGCTATCCGGCATTAAAAAGAAATGAGCTATGGGGCTTCCCTGGTGGCGCAGTGGTTGGGAGTCCGCCTGCCGATGCAGGGGACACGGGTTCGTGCCCCGGTCCGGGAAGACCCCACATGCCGCGGAGCAGCTGGGCCCGTGAGCCATGGCCGCTGGGCCTGCACGTCTGGAGCCTGTGCTCCGCAATGGGAGAGGCCACAGTGGTGAGAGGCCCGCGTACCGCAAAAGAAACAAAAAAACAAAACAACAAAAAAAGAGATGAGCTATGAAGCCACAAAAAGACATGGATTAATTTTACATGCATATTGCTAAGTGAAAGAAGCATGTCATGAAGCCATAAAATGCTACATACATAATTGATTCCAATTATATGATATTCTGGAAAAAGCAAAACTCAAGAGATGGTAAAGAGGTCAGTGATTTCCAGGGGTTGGTGGTGGTAGAGGAGGTTGAAGCACAAACAGTTTTTTAGGTTGCTGAAAGTATTCTGTCTGGTATCATAATGGTGAAACAAGATATTAAGCGTTTGTTGAAACCCATAGAACTTTACAGATCAAAGAGTAAACCTTAATATATGTAAAAAATGTATGTGTTAAAAAAATCACTTAGGAGATTGAGGGATCCAGGATGGTATGCAGAATGTGACAAAAGAATCTAAATGTAGTACAAATGTGCAAAACAACTTAGCTGAAGGGGGTGGGGGAATAAGGTACGGACCTACGTGACTTAAGGAGTGAATGGAGTCTGTAGGACTAAAGGCAACAGGAACTGTTGTTTTAGCACTGTACCCTAGTTAATAACGTCGTTTCCCACAGGGGTATGGGTTCACAATTCTGAAACCACTATACCTGTCCACTGGAATTGAACAATTAAGTAAATGGATGGTAGATGGTGGAGGCCAGAGGTTACAGATGAGCAAGGGAGGAGGCCAGAACTGATCCATGTGGTAATGGATTAGAGTTGAAGACATCAGAATGAACTCATGCTTAGCTTAATACAGACCTAGACAGTTACGTATAGAAACAGTATACACCTGTATGTATCTCCTTGCTCTGTCAGCTGAGAAGGGCTAGAAGCAACGCCACCCCAATAGCAACAGGACACACCTGGCCCCAGATCTTGGCTTCTAATACCATTTTCCAATAAAAAGGAACTAGGGTTCCTTGGGAGAATGGCTGATTCTGGGTTTGGCACAGTATATACACAAAATGATCCTGGAGCATCTTATAGTGCCAGGAAGAAAATGCTCAAAAACGGAACAAAACAAATGAAAAAAAAATCCTCAATGATGTTAAATAGCCAACTGCAAGATCTCCCCATGGCCAAAGCTAGAACAATCTGGCAACAAAATAAATGCAATAGTGTTGGACTATAAGCCAAAGTATAAAATAAATATGTCTAAATTGATATAAATAAATGACTGTATTAAATAGAGAAGAGACAAATCTGTGTAGAAATTAAAATGACTTATATACTCAGCCCCTAAAGAGGTAGGGTATAACTCCCACTCTTTAAGTGTGGGCTGCACGTAGTGATTTTCATCCAAAGCGTACAATATAAAAAGGACAAAAAAGGAGTAACTTTACAGTGGAGATGCCAAGTGATCTGGGTTAACATCAAATGTGAGGAGTCATCCTGACAGCATGCACTATTGCTATGATGTGATGACAACGGTGCTTTGCTCACTGGTCTTCTTCTCAGAAGCACATTACCTCAGTCGTGATATTTTCATGAGAAAATATCAGACAAATCGCAATTGAGGGACACTATATAAAATACCTGACAAGTACTCCTCGAAACTGTCAAGGTCATAAAAAACAAGGAAAGTCTAAGAAACTGTCACAACCAAGAGGAGCCTAGGAGACATGACTAAATGTAATGTGACATCCTGGATGGGATCCTGGAACAGAAAGAGGACGTTAGGGAAAACCCGAGAAAATCTCAATAAAGTATGAATTTCAGTTAATAAAGATATCTATATTAATCCATTGATAGTGACAAATGTGTTATACTAATCTAAGATGTTAATAATAGGGAAAATTGGGTATGTGGTATATAAGTCTTCACAATAATTCTGTAAGTCTAAAACTGTTCTAAAATAAAACACTTATTAAAAAACCCTAGAATATAAAAAAAGCATGTATATATGTGTATAACTCAGTCGCTTTGCTGTGCAGCAGAGATGGCACAACACTAAATCAATTATACTTCAATTAAAAAAAAGCCTGCGGAGAACCAATGAATGGATTCCCAAGGAAGAGTGACGTCACCCCTGTGTACTACTCTATGAAATGGTTGATTTAAAAAAAAAGAGGGCTTCCCTGGTGGCGCAAAAAAGAAAAAAAATAATAAATTTCTGAACTCTCTGAAAGTCGCAGTGCCTGTTGCTTGCAGACATTAAGGTGACATCCTGCAAAAGAGAAAAACACATTCTCATGGAGGGAGACAGTTGAGAGAAGGGGTATATAACATTCTCACGGACCTTTGAGGTTTTTGGGTTTTTTTTTGCGGTACGCTGGCCTCTCACTGTTGAGGGCTCTCCCGTTGTGGAGCACAGGCTCCGGACACGCAGGCTCAGCGGCCATGGCTCACGGGCTCAGTCGCTCCGCGGCATGTGGGATCTTCCCGGACCGGGGCATGAACCCATGTCCCCTGCATCAGCAGGCGGACTTTCAACCACTGCGCCACCAGGGAAGGCCACCTTTGAGGTGTTGAAGGACTGTCCTCCAGAGTACCTTGAATCTTGGCTGTGCCTTGGAGATGCTCTGGTTCTCTTCCAGCACCCTCCTTCACTCCTGCGGTTGGATTGCTTCCTCCATCCTAGTGGTTACACTCTATTGGGCAAAGGATTGAGATGAAGATCCCAGGTGGATTAGTTTTCTATTGTTGTCCTAACAAATTACCACAGGCTTAGTAGTTTGGAACAAAAACCAAAAGGTATTATCTCACTGAATCTTTACAGAATACTCACCTGATAATATTAGTTTTTACTATTTCATTTTTACAGGTTTATGTAATACTAAGAGGTAGACCGTGGTAGATGGTCTCTAAAGATGGACACCATATTAGCCTTGCACTACTTCCTCCAAGAATATTATTTCTGAGAGAAATAAACTTATATCTTGCTTAGGTCACTGTTATGTCAGATCTCTGTTCGAGTAGCTAAAGCTATATCCTGACACAGCCTCCAAATATAGCCATTTTCCAGGTTCTGTGATTTCTGTCTCTGAACCATCTTCCTGCCCATCCCATTGTCTCCATTCCCACTGTCATGCCACCAGTTCCTTCTTCTCTCAGTTACCAAGAGAGCCTCCTAACTGGGCTGGTCTCTGGTCTAATGGTTTTCAAGGCAATTCTCCTCCTAGGGGATAGGGGATATTTGGCAAAGTCTGGAGACATCTTTGGTTCTCACAACCAAAGGTGTGGTTATACTGGCGTTTTGCTGATAGACATCGGGGATGGCGCTAAATATCCTACAAGGCACGGAACAGTTCTCCACAGCAAAGGCTTGTGAGGCCCAAACGTCAACAGTGCTGAGGTTGAGAAATCCTGACCTAATACATCTCCTGTATTCTACCATGACAGACTCACACTTCAGATCGGACCCGTGCCCCTTGTGGTACACACCTGTCAGACTCACGGCTCCTATCATCCTGTGTGCAGCCTTCCTACATTTGGGGAAATCCGACTATTATAAGTCTCACTTCTTCAAGGAAAGAGTTCAGACCCGAAATTCCAGCCTCCTTTGCAGCCAGGTCTCAGTTTCTTCCCTCAATCAGATGCAGCCCATGAGCCTTTGATTTAGAAGTGAGCAAGGTAAGGAAACAGGCTCTTTTGGACGCTTGGCATTTTGTTGGTGTAAAAACATGTGGCGTTTGAAGGTGGCCGCCATTCCTCAGCGGTTCCTGGCAGCGGTGACAGCAGCTTCCTCCAGGGTGGGGTAGGGCGGCAGCAGCAATCCCAGTCATGAGAGTTTCCTCATCAGGCCAGTTCTTCAGCGTGGTTCTGAGCGTCATTCCTGGAAGCTTAACTTGGAGTCGCTTCCCCAGAATCCCCGAGCTATCCGGTTTCCTTTTAATGTGTTCTTCTTCTGCACAGTCAGAGTCAGCCTCTATTGCTCAGAACTAAGAACCCCGATAGATAAAGCCTCCCCTGCTTAAAACTCTTCAGTGGCTTCCCATACATTCTAGAATGTGTCCCAAATCCTTTGCTTAGCTCGAGGCTCTTCTTTATCTGGGACATACCCACTCTGTCCATGTTGAGCCACCCTGGTCCTGTCACCCTTCCTCAATTCCGTATTGCTTTGCCACTCAAGAACCCTCCTGGCACAGCAACCCTTCTCTATGTACCCCAGTCCCCAGGGCTGTTCTCATCTCTATCATAAACAAGATACATTTTATGCTCTGACACAAGAGGTGATTCACTTACCTGTAAGCTCTGCACGGGTAGGCACATGTCTTCTCAGCACCTAGGACAATATCTGGCACAAAGCAGGTGATCAATACATTCTTATTTAATGAATGAAGGTCAGTGTGGAAAAGCACTGCCACCTATCGGGAGAAACTTTATTCAACTCTTATGATTTGGAAAATGGTTATCATACAAGGATGAAACTTGATGATACTTTCTTCCTCACCTAAGTCATCATCCTCATCATTATTGCCAAGCCCTCTGTGGTAGCCAGACTCCCAGATGGCCCCCAATGATCCCTGTCTCTTGGTACTCAGCCCTTTGTGTTGATTCTCCCACACTGAAGGCTTGGATTGTGATCAACAGAATGTCAGTGAAGTGATGGTGTGTAACTACTGAGGTGAGATCATTAAAGACATTGTGGCTTCTGCCTTGGTCTCTCTGGGATCACCGGCTTTGTGGGAAGTGAGGATGTCACTGGGACACCCAAGTGGCCCGATAGGGAGGTCCATGCAGTGAAAAGCCGAGGCCTCCGCCAACAGTCATGTGATTGAGATACTCCAGCCCTGACCTACACCTTGACTGTAATCTCATCAGAGACCACGACACAACCAAACAGCCAAGCCAAGCCCAAACTCCTGCACTGTAGAGAATCTGTGGGACAATAAATGTTTGTTGTCTTAAGCTGTTAAGCTTTGGGGTGATTGTTATGCAGCGACAGATTACTAATATACTCTTCGACACAGATCACTGACTACAAGCTGTTTTAATTTTGCTGTAAGGGGAGAAACTACCAGAGCCTGGGCTCAACCTAAGGTTTCTCAGAGCGTATGGTGCTGGAGCCGGGCACCACGGCGGAAATGGGGTAAGAACCAGGTACACCTGGGCCTTGCGGAGTGGCGAGTAGTTTTGCCTGTAGCATCCCTTTCAGCGTTAACGTTCTCCAGGCACAACTGGAGAGAGGTGACACAGCGACAAACCAGAAGAGCTCCGACACCCGCTCCTTGCGGCAGTCTGGGCGCTTGCGCAGTGTGCTCCTAGGGCGCCCAGGGGCCGCTGTCGCGCGCCGAGTCATCGATCGCGAGTTCCCGAGCGGCCTAGGTCCACGCAGGCCACCAGCAGCCTGCTCGCGGGGTGGGCTCCAGGGGGCGCCCTCAAGAGAGGGGGTGGGGCACTCATGTTCCAGAGACCGGCCTGGCGGGGCCTTCACGCCGTTACACCTCAGCATCCGCATAGCTCCGGCAGTCGCCGCTCCGGGGCCGCCGCCGCTTGAGGCGGGAGCTGACCAGCCGCGCCGTCGTCACCGTCGCCGCCTCGGGGTCCCGGCCCCTGGGCCCTCCTGCGGCCGCCATGAAGCTGCGGGTCCGGCTTCAGAAGCGGACCTGGCCGCTGGAGATGCCCCAAGCGGAGCCAACGCTGGGGCAGCTGCGCGCGCACCTGAGGCAGGCCCTGCTGCCCACCTGGGGGTACAGGTACGCGAGAGGCGGGGGCGCGCGCGGCGGGTCGGGGAGGAGCGCCGGGTGGCGCGGGCACGCCCCGAGCTGTCACGTGAGGCCGGGCGGCGAGCTGGGCGTCGCGGGGCCAGCGGTCCTGCACTGTGACGCGCAGGCCGGGCGGCTAGCGGGCGCTGGGGCTGCAGCGTGCGGGGTCCCGGCTCCCAGAGGTCATGGCCCGGCGTCTCGGGGGCTCCGATCCCCTCCAGGGTGAGGCTTCGCTTCCGTGTTTGCAGTAAACGAATCTAGGGATAGGCTAGGATGCAAAATTCTCACGTCCTTTGAAATGTAAGGTTGGAAATTATGGATTTGGCTTGGGTTAAACCTTTCGAGGCTCTCAGGGGTTTAAGTTCACCATCTCCAGCTGTCGGAGTATTTCAGTGAAAAAGTTTGGAAAGTACTAGAAGGAGTTAGAAACCTGCCCTCCATCCGAGGCCACCTGTAACCTGGTACCGCTGCTTTCAGGCTGCAGTCACCTTAAGACTCCGTTAAGTGTTTACGTGCCAGGCGCCGCTGTGGGCACTTTGACTTCCCAGCTGCAGTTTTACAAAGTGCAGTGTGTCGGTCTGTTTCAAATAATAATATTTTCCTGGGCAAGATGTTGCTTTTTTTTTTCTTTTTGGATGAAAACTATGGAAAACGTTGGCCTTATGATGACCCTGGAGAGCTTGCAGTTTGGGGGCAGTGACATTGAGAAGTAATGGATCAAATTCTGTTATTTATGGGGCTGCAGACGAGGCTGCTTTGTTTCCAAAAGGGTATCCTGGGGTCAGTAATCTGGGAGTAGCGGGACAAACGTTAAGGGTGGTCCTCTTCAAATACTGAGCTACCGAATTGGAATTTGAGTGTGCTGAGAAAAAATAAAAAAGATGTTCTTTGGGGCTTTTTAGATGAATTCTTCAAAAGAAAACCTTTCTGTTAATTAAATGGTTCCTTTCATAAGACTTTTATAAACTTACATTTTATTTTTAGGGAATTCGGTAAAATGAGGCCGTATTATGAACGTCTCATCCTTTCATTTTTCAGGTTAAGACAATACTGCATTCAAAGTCAGCCTTTTTTCCTCCAAATTAAAAACATAAATACGGAAAATGAGGCATTGACATAACTCCTTTTAGGCATTATATTAATTGACATCCTGTTGTTTTTTTCTTGTTGTTAAACCTAAGTGTTTTGTATGCTGGCATCATTACCCCACCACAAATTGTCAAAATTAACTTCTCTTTTTATTTTCATATATATGTATATATATTTTATTATTTTTTAATTAGGTGGGACACTCTGGAAAGGATGTGAAACGCAATATGATGCTTTGTTTACCCAAGAGCCCAAGTTAGTTTCGCTTTCAGGTTTGTTTTTACAGTCGAGGCTGGTTAACTGGAAGGAATGTTAAGCTTCAGCTTGTGAAAGTAAATTCATTCTTCTGAAAGTATGTTCATTTTATAATAAATGGGCAGTTTAAAAACGTGTCCATATGATATTATTACTTTTAAAGTGTCCTTGCTGAGCAAGTGGATCTGGGATTGTCATAAAATAATTCTCAAAGGCCTGGAGTTTCTAGGGTCGCAGTTCCTGATGAAAATTTTTTTTTTTTTCACAGTTTCAGAAAACAGGATCAATAACGACTCTCCTGGAAAACCATATATTACTCTAGAAATAGCTCTTCCCTTTTTCTAAAGGGGAGGCTGACATTTTAGTAAGCAGACATTTCTTTACCTTTTTTACAAATCGATATTTGAACAAACATTGTGCTAGATACCATTAAAAAAAACAACCTTGTGCTGTGACAAATGATCCATAAAAACATAGTTCATTTGAGGTGTTTTTCTTTTTTTCTGCTAAAAATGGGATGTTGTTTTTCTGGGTAGTTGGCAGATTTTCAACATTTATCAACACATTTGAAAACAGAGGCATCGCTACTTATTTTCTAATAAGCAGGAGTAGTTCTTAAAGCTTCAGTAATTTCTCTACCAAAGACACTTTAATTGGTAAGAAAAAATGTATATGTGCAAGAAAAAACATAAATGAATTATGGGGAGCACTTTTGAAAATGTAGCATTTTAAGAACAAATAAACAACATGATTTCCAAAGGACTTCATCCTTTGTTAACCTCTCAAAAAGTTAATGAAGTTAACATTGCTGAGTGTACATGTCTTATAAAATGTTCTGCAGTGGTTTGTTAATTATTCCTCACCACTATGTAATGAAATGATGATGGTTCTCTCAAGGTCAGATAATCTGCGATGCAGAAAGGATGGGAGTTCCTTGCTAAAGACTAATTTGAGCTCTTAGCTTGTTTAGCACTGGGTTTTTGGATTTGTGTTGTCTTTCACATAAAAGACATTATAACTGGTGCTCAGTAAGAAGGTTGAACTTATCAGTAGGAGGGATGAATTTATACTCAGTCATCTACATGCACTCATCTGACTTTTTGTGGTTATGAATATTTGTTTAGGACATGGGTCTAGTATTTTGGAACCATAAGCTAACTGTCCTGGAAGGATATTGTTAATTAGCCCTGATTTCAGCCTCATCTTGATCTCTCCATCTAATGTTTATTGGTTGCATCCATTCCACAAATACTTGAATTTGCCAAGTGCTGGAGATACAGTTTTGAACTAGACAGACAAGGTACCCATTTCATGAAACTTACTTCCTAGTCGTAGGGGTGGGGAAGAGAGCGGATAAGCAAATAAATATGATATTTTCAAATAGCAATGTTGTAATAAAAATAAAACAGATGAATGAAATAGAGTGATGGAGGCAGGTGGAAGGCTTCTCTGAAGAGGTGACATTTGGGTTGAGACCTGGATGATGAGAAAGACTCAAGTCATTTGAAGAACTGGAAGAGCAGATGCAGAGGCCCAAAGGCTGCAGTGAGGTTGATCTGTTTTTAGGAATGAGTCGAATGGAGAACAGCTAGTAAGAGGTTGGGTGAGGTAGGAGAAGTGGGTCAGATGTTGGGCTTTGGAGGGCATGTTAAGGATTCTATTCCAAGGTCAAATAGAAGCCATTGGAGAATTCTCAGCAGAGGAATGATGTAATATAATTTATATTTTAAATTATATTATATTTCATTGAATATCAGTTGCTGTCAATCCTGAGATGCACATTCTTATGTCACACTAAGTGAAAAAATGCTGTCCATTAAGCTGTGATATGTCATCGATTGTAAGAAGCATCCTGTTTCAAAGATGACAAACTATAAAAAAGTGTGTATCTTAGAATTGATGAAAACATGGATTAATGATAGAGAATTACTGATCCTATCCCCCAGGCTAGAATCTATAACCTAAGCATTTGGTAATAAGAATAAATAATTTTGATACTTTTTCCAAGCTTTGGCTTTCCTCTTATCTTCGTTTTGTTTTCATTAGTTCTGCTGGGGTCATACCATGTACCTTATATATGTTTCAAATGTATTATTGTGGGTAATGGTAATAGGTAGCCTTACTATCCTTATCCGTCTTTCTTGGCAGTTCTGATACCCGGTTTGCAATTACATTGAACAACGAGGATGCCCTCACTGGAGATGAAGAGACCTTGGCTTCATATGGGATTGTTTCTGGGGACTTGATATGTTTGATTCTTGAAGATGCCATTGCAGCACCTAACTTACCTTCATCCACAGATTCAGAGCATTCCTCACTCCAGAATAATGACCAACCCTCTTTGGCCGCCAGCTCCAGGCAGTCGAGCATGCAGGATGAACAACTGCGTGATTCATTCCAAGGACAGGCAGCCCAATCTGATGTCTGGAATGATGGCAGTATGGTGGGTATTAAAATCAAGACAAGAAATAGAGTAGTTGATAAATCATACTGAATAGCTCAATTGAATTCTGTACCAATCAGGATAATTATCATCAGTAGACTGCAGATTATAATCTTATAGAAAATTTATTTTTATTTTAAATACTTTATTTTTATTGAAGTATAGTTGGTTTACAATATTATATTAGTTTCAGGTGTACAACTTAGTGATTCAATTTTTTAATAGATTGTACTCCATTTAAAGTTATTACAGAATAATGGCTATACTTCCCTGTGCTCTACAATATATCCTTGTGGCTTATTTATTTTATACACAGTAGTTCATATTCCATATCCCTTTCTTGCCCCTTCCCCACTGATGACCACTAGTTTGTTGCCTATATCTGTGAGTCTGTTTCTGTTTTGTTGCATGCATTGATTTGTTTTATTTTTTAGATTCTACCTATAAGTGATAACATAGAGTATTTATTTGTGTTTCTCTCTCTGACTTATTTCACTAAGCATCCTACCTTCTAGGTCCATCTGTGTTATTGCAAATGGCAGAATTTAATTCTTTTTTTATGGCCGAGTAATATTCCTGTGTGTGTGTATTTTAAGTTTTTAAAATTAAAAAAATTGTCACCTCAGACTCTAGATGCTGATGTAAATTTGAAAATATGTGCACTGATGTTTTCTTCCCAAACCAGCTCCTCCTCTGTCAGTGGCAGTACTGTTTTCCTGAGCTTAAAACTGTGGAATGATTTTTGACTCCTTATATCCAGCCCCTTAACAAGCCCTGCCTGTTTTTCCTTTCCATTCCAGGCTTCCAGTGTGTGTTCTTCAGTTTGCTTTCTGGGTTCATCTTGTTCTTGCACATTTTTTTAAAAAATAAATTTATTTTATTGATTTATTTTTGGCTGCATTGGGTCTCCGTTGCTGCGTGCGGGCTTTCTCTAGTTGCCGCGAGCGGGGCCTACTCTTTGTTGCGGTGCACGTGCTTCTCACTGCGGTGGCTTCTCTTGTTGCGGAGCACGGGCTCTAGGCGCGTGGGCTTCAGTAGTTGTGGCTCGCAGGCTCTAGAGCGCAGGCTCAGTAGTTGCGGCGCACGGGCTTAGTTGCTCCGCCGCATGTGGGATCTTCCCGGACCAGGGCTCGAACGCGTGTTCCCTGCATTGGCAGGAGGTTTCTTAACCACTGCACCACCAGGGAAGCCCCCTCCTGCACATTTTTGATTATGTTGTTCCCCTGCTCTTAGGTAACTCTGTGTCATAGGTATACCTGGGCTCATAATTTTTGAATTGAAAAAGTCTAAATATCTCTAGTACAACCCTCTCATGTCGCAGACGAGGAAAATGTTGTCTGTCCTCCTGTACCTAGTTTTTAAGGCTTTCTGAGCAGTTGCACAACAACCTTTGGGGGCTAGTTTCTGTTCCTCCCTCCTGTCAACTGCCATCTGCAGTCAGACTGGACCCCTCCTCCTCCTCCTCACGGTCCCTCTCGCAGCAAGCACCTGCGCACGTGCGCGCACACACACACACACACACACGCGCGCACACACACACGCACGGCCTAGCGACTGCTTCGCTCTCTGCTGTTGCTGCTCGCCCGGCGTGGAACCCCCTCCCTGTCCTCTCTCTCCTGTCCGCATCTCTACCCACCTTCCAAGGCCCTGCCAACGGCAGCCCAGTAGTTTTCTTCAATTCCTTTGTATTGATCATCTTTATTGCCTTGTAAACACCTCATTATTTACTATTCTGCCTTTTGATTTCTTGTATGGCACAAATAATCACTTTATTACTTAATATTTTAATACCAGTACACATGCCATCTTGTTAATTGTTTTGTGTGTGTACATTCATCATGTCAACTTAACTTTTTTTTTGCAGGCTTTAAATATTTATAAGTATTCATTGTGCCCATATGTCATCAAGTATAGACAGATATTAAAAAATACTTTTTAGCTGATTGGTAAATTATAAAAATCATCTATGTCTAGATTTTTAGTAATAGTATCCAGAGAGATTAAGTTAAAAAAGCTTTTATAAAGCTCAAAGTATTGTTATGAATTTTCTTTTCAGAAATTATTATGTATCTCTGAGATTCTGTCTCATAGAAGTAATCTAGAGAATGAGTAAGAATATTCAGTCAGATATTTAAATTACATTTCTGAATCTTTTTTGATGATAGACTCATTCAGAGATTCGGGTAGAAGGATCCATTCCCTTTACTTTTCATAGTGTATATGATGGTTACTTTACTAGTTTCCTTTTGGAAAATTTTGAGACATTAGTATTGCCTCATGTTAGTAATTTCAATTCTAAAAGTGTGCTGTTTTTTATTCTATGACTTGTATAGGGTGACTGTAAAATCTTAGTGGGGACATAGATGATTTTTATAATTTACCAATCAGCTAAAAAGTATCAGACCCTAATATTAGGGTCCTGTTCCATACTTGTTCCACTCATTTGTGAATGACATATGACAAATGATCTGTTTAGAGAGGTGGTGCTAAACATTTTTTTCTCATCTCCACATGCATGAAGAATATGATAAGTACTTATATCGTATCAGGATGGTTCAGAGAACGTCAGTGGTTCTCGTGGAGTGAGAGTAGAGTTTGATAAGCTCACCAGGGGATTCTGATATCTTCCTCCCATGTCGTTATCAGTCTGGGGTAACCTTTTAAAATATTTTTCCCACATATATTCTCTCCCATACAACTGTCAGTAAGTAGTAAATGGCCAAAAGTTAGGTATAAGAAGCAAAGAGCATATATACAGGCATACCTCATTTTATCGCACTTAGTTTTAATGTGCTTTGCAGATACTGTATTTTTTACAAACTGAAGGTTTGTGGCAACCCAGCGTTGAGCAAGTCTATTGGTGCCATTTTTCCAATAGCATTTGCTCACTTCTGTCTCTGTGTCACATTTTGGTAATTCTCATAATAGTTCAGAATTTTTTGTTATTATATTTGTTATGATCTGTGATCAGTGATCTTTGACGTTACAAAAAGGTTACGACTCACTGAGGGCTCACATGATGGTTAGCGTTTTTTAGCAAAAAAGTATTTTTAAATTAAGGTCTGTACATTGTTTAGACATAATGCTATTGCATACTTAATAACTACGGTATAGTGTAAACATAACTTTTGTATGCATTGAGAAACCAAAAAAGTTGTGTGACCTGCTTTATTGTGATACATTCACTTTATTGCAGTGGTCTGGAACCCAACCTGCAATATCTCCAGGTATGCCTGTAATTCATAATTTAGTTAGGTGTTAAGTGGTTTTAATAAGTAGTTTCTCCTTTCTCAAAAATATGATGGAGCGTCGTTTTTAGGTAATATGGATTGTCATCAACCTCTAGGTTTTAACAAATGAATTTGTATCTTTTCCATAAGCCATCAGGGCTCAGGTCCTCAGGGATTTTGAAAGAAACAACCTCTTGTTCCCTTACATTCTTCCACCGTTTCACTCATATTATGTACTTTTAATTTCCTCTGTTCCTTTCCTAATGGAAATACGAACTTAAAAGAAGCATGTGCTTTGCATTAAGAGTTGAGTACATATCTAGGAAATAGTCTTTCTGAGCAAAATTAATATAGGTAACTCAGTCTTACTGAAGCAGTGTATTGTGTCTAAAGGCCCTGAACTGTGAGTCTCGAGATCTTTGTTTATTTCAAATTTTTATTAGCTGGTAACCTTGATTATGTTATTTAATCTGAATCAAAATTACAGTACATATAAAAAGGGGATGTCATCTGTCTTACCTATTTTACAGAATTTTTGTGTGGTGTAAATTAGAAAACAAATCAAAAACATGAAATTGTAAGAATTTTAAGATATTATCCTTCAGCATTTGTTCAACAAGCATTTACTGAGTACCTACTGTGTGCCAGGTATTGTACGGGTGTTACAAAAATGGGTGACATGTAGTCTGTTCCTTTCTAAGCTTGTGGTCATGGTAGGATATAGACATGTAATCAGAAAGTTGCAATACAGTGTGATAAAGTGCAATAATCAAGGCCTTTGCAAGGCAGAGAGGTAGTCTGTAACCTGAAGAGGTGGGGAATACCAGAATGGGGAGGAAGGGACTGTGGAATATGAAGTTGATACGGAGTCAGGGATCAGGTGATGAAGGGCCCTGAATGCTAAGGAGTTCAGGAGTTTGGACTTTATTTTGTAAGCCTGCATTTCTCAGCATGGCCTCTAGGAAAAACCTGTGAGATTATAAGGAAGTGTTACGGGGATGCTGAGTGTTAAGGAAGGAGGATAGTGTTTCTTGGTTAAATGTTATGCACACTTTGTTATTATTGGACTTCTCAGAGCTTTATAATGCCAAAGTGTATTTTGTGAATATGGAGGGTGAGGTTAGGTGGCTATGTCATGTAGCATTTCCATACTTATTTGATTGTAGACCTCTTTTTTCCTTAGAACACTTAGGGTCACATTCCAAGGCACAATTTAGGGCAGTGCTGCTGTCTGCATAGGGGAAGTACTGGCAAGTTTAAGCTGGGACATGGGACATAATTGGATTCTCAATTGTCAAAGAACTCTGGCAGCAGTGGGCGGAATGTATTGGAAGACAAGAAAGAGGAGTGAAGGCATACTTGGGGAGGCTGTTGCTGGAGGTTAGGAGATAAATGAGTCTGAAGTACCGCTGGAGTAGGAAGGGGCAGATTTTGGAGATATTTAGGAGATAGAGTCAGTGGACCTTTGACAGCTAATCATATTGGGGGTGGCGCTTAATGAGGTCGAGGGGGAAGTCTAGGATGATTTCCAGGTGTTTGGCATATCAGCCAGAATTAATGGAGATAAGGAATTCGGGATGGAGGAGCAGATTGCAGGGTCATTTGTTGAGGAGGGCTTGCTGAAAATGTGTACCATTTCTGAACCTCTGAGCGCTAATCTCAGTTCACTTTGAATACAAAATTTACTGTGAAAAGATGAAAGTCTATTTAAAGAATTCATTGTTTTTGTTATCCTTTTCAGTCAGGGCCTAGTCACAATTTTGAAGCTGAGTCAATTCCAGATGTCGTGGATGCGGAAGAGGGCACAGGTTTCTTTCCCTCAGAACCAATGCTCTGCAGCGAATCGGTGGAAGGGCAAGTGCCACATTCATTAGAGACCCTGTATCAGTCAGCTGACTGTTCTAACCCCAGTGATGCCCTGATAGTATCCATACATCTTCTCATGTTGGAGTCGGGTTACATACCTCAGGTAAGAGTACAGAGAGCAAAAGTTTCCCATTAGAAAAGGGGTGGTGTTCTAGATTTCTTTATTAAGTGTGTTTGGGTATTAATGTAAAGTGTCGAACACAGCGATGAGCATACAGTAGGCAGTCAGTAAATGTTCCCTTCCCTCTTTTCCTTCTTTTTTTCTCCTTTATTTCCTTGTCAGCTTTTAGTTAGTATTATAGAATTGATGGCAACTTTGGTTTAAAAAAACCCAAAAGTTTATACGTGATCGTATGTAGGTAAAATGTTGTCAGTGCGTGTGGATTGGGCATGACTAGATGGATGGCTCACCAGGTTATTTTTTATGTTAGTGGTTCTGTGAATTGCCACTAACCTAGTAAGATTCAGTTAGGAAGAGGGATGTTGTTCTTATGCTGTAGTTGCTTACCTTCATTCATTCATTCCTTATCCATCTGATAAATGTCTGCCAGTGTCAGGTGCAGTGCCTTGTCTCTGCTTTCAGCTTGCTTACAGTCCAAGAGTAGGAGGGAGAGACAAGTATACAGACCGTTATACTGTATTGGCTAAATTGTAGGAGAAACACATACATATATAGGATGCCAGAGATTCACAGAGGAGAACATTTAGAAGTTTTTCAAATTTTAATGTGCTTAAGAATACCTAGGGATCTTATTAAATGCAGATTCTGATTTAATAGATCTAGGGTGGAGCCTGAGATATTATGTGAGCATACTCTACACGATAGCAATGCTGCTGGTCTGTGGGCCATGTTATGAGTAACAAGTATATAGACTAATTCAGTGATCATTGAACACATGCACCATGTCATGCCAGGAATTAGAATATAAAGATACTGGGACAGTCCTTATCCTCAAGGAGTCTGTAAGTGGGGGAGAGAAACAAAAAGGAAATTATAACATATTATAATACAATTAATAACATAATAGAAGTATATAACAATAGCAATAGGAACAGAATGTTAGAGGGTGAGAGAGTGGGAATGACAAAAAAGATTTGTTTTGAAAAAGGCTTCACAAAGGAAGTGGTATTTGAACTGGGATCTTGCATAATGATACGGCTTTGCTAGGCAGAGAAGTGAGACTTTGAAGTGAGAAATCAGTCTCTATCTCTGATGTTATTTTATCTATTTGAACAAAAGTTTTGATGGCAGATAATATATTGTAACATTTTCTATCAAAGTTTTAAATATTAATAGAAATATTAATGATTTGATAAGTTTTATTAAAGGGACTGTATGGAATGCTTATTTGTAGACAAGTTAGGGGCCTCTTGGGTTTTTAATCTTTTTGAGAGTAATACGGTTCTTCATTATTTGTTTCCCTTTCATTTCACTCCCCAGGGGACTGAAGCCAAAGCTGTGTCCATGCCGGAGAACTGGAGGTCGGGGGGCGTGTATAAGCTGCGGTACACGCATCCTCTCTGCGAGGGTGGCTCTGCTGCTCTCACCTGTGTGCCTTTGGGAGACCTCATCGTCATAAATGGTAACTGGATGGCACAGTCATGCTTGTTAGTTTGTGAATCTTTACATGATTCTCTCCAGAAATTTCGTAGCCACTTTGGTGATGGGCTATCATGATGCAGTTAGGAGTCTTTCTCAACTTTGTTTAATCCCGAGCCCACTGATAACATGGGTCTGAAAGGTTACAGAATACAGGGCTGATGTTTATGCTAGCAGCCTTCACGCTAGAGGCAGCTATACTCTTCTGCTGTCTTAACTGTGTAAATTTTTTGCTCCAGGGGGAGTTGTGATACTAGGAGTAAAATGAGTCTATTACATATGATCTCTTTAAAGAATACTTTTTCTTTATGCCTGTGGATGGCTTTTTAATTTTTGTTTTACTAACCAAGGTCTTGAACTGAGAGATGGTGAAAGGTGAGGTTGAGCTGGGATCATTTTTTATCTAGTTTGGCATCTCTGAATGCATAGAAGTACCGCTAAGGGTTCTGAGGCCTCAGTATGTGTGTGTTTTATCGCCCTACTACCCACCCTCAAGTAAGTCACTCTGAATAGAGTTTCTTTTTCTAGTTCTTCTCTTTCATACTAAGAAATTTCACTGGCTAGCAATACATTCTATTTTTGTATTTCATTTTAGCTCAGATGCCATCCAGTGATCTATACCAGCTACCAGGGGTCTATGGAGTAGTCTCGTAATCACACATCCTGGAGATCCCATTTGAGTGACTAAACTCTTTTGTTTTTGTTCTGGTTTGATTTTTGAGCTTCACCCTTTTAGCTAAGTAAGAGAGAATGGTAAGATTGGAATGCCTGCATTTAAAATTTTTCATTACAGCTCATCTTTTATACAGCAGAGACAGTTGCCTTGACATGTCTTAGCTCTGGTTTTCAACATGTTCTGCAGCTGCTAGTTTCTGCTGAGATGGGAGCAGGGAGGTGGCTTGGTAGAGCCACTGTCGCTACTTGAACCTTGAGCAGCAACACATGTGCCTGTTTCATTTAGTGAGGTCCCTTGTAAGGTTTTGTTGGGAAAAGCTTTTTCTGCTAAAGTCTATTTGAAAGCCACTGACCTACACTGTGATCTTTGAACTAAAAGATAGTTTTAGGTTCCCTTTATGTAATTTCTTCTGTTTCTTTTTAATCACTAGATTCTTTGAAGTGTTATTTAAAAGTCTCACGTTTTCAGCTTTAGTAGTGTTTCACATTTGTAGGACGTGACTGATGGCACTAGGACCTAGCAGTGTCTCTTCGACAGTTCATCACAGTTAGCAAATGTAACTTTTGGCTGGGCATTCTTATACAAAGAGGGCCAACAGTATCTGATCATACTGCTACATCACATCATCACTTGCAAGGTTGCAGCTATCAAATAGTAAATATGAGGTTGTAATTTTTGCCTCAATTTCTTATAAATCACTTTAATGACACGTGTATATTAATCTTTATTTACTAGTCTTAAGATACTTAACATAGAGAATAGCTACTAAATGTCTTAGTTTCTGATGCTTTGTTCCTTTAATAATTCTTGGCAAATCATCTACTTGTGGATGTGAGTGGCAGACAGCCATTCCAGAACCATTCCAGGCCTGGTTCTTTGAAAAGGAGCAGTATGTCCTTAAATCTTTGCTTCACCCGAGACATCCTGCTCAGTGCACACGTGCATGAGCACATCACTGGCTCTTTCGTGGAACGAGATGAGGTGCACCTTTGCATGTAGGATTAAAAATGAACCCTCTGTTGATGTCAAGAATATTGATCCTCTGAGTTTAGAGAGATGACACTGTGAAAACTAGCAGGATTCTTTTAATAAATAAGAGAAGACTCACTGCCAAGGGTTAAATAAAAAATAAAGAGTTTTTAGTGACCTCATTAGAAATAATGATTGTATTGTGTTTAACTGTCTCCTATTAACCTTGTTGCATATCTTTCAATTATTAATAAGCTGCTGTTGGTAAGACTTAGTGGGTTTCACATAAAGGTGCTTACTGTAGTTTTAAAAAGTGTTTTAGAGTGATTTTACTTAATGTGATGCCGGTTTGCACTTTGGACTTTGCTGTGAGGGAAGGAAATAAGCGTAGGGCAGTTTGTCTGTATAACGTGTGTTTCCTATATATGGGGGCCTAGGGAACGCAAGTCCACACTAAAAAGTGGAGGCAGTTGATGAAATGGCAGAACTTTTTCATCATCTTTCTGTTGCTTATTTACAGCTACACTAAAAATCAACAATGAGATTAGAAGTGTGAAAAGACTGCAGCTGCTGCCAGAATCTTTTATTTGCAAAGAGGAATCAGGTAATATAACCATGATTGAACTTCTGGGGTGAAGCTTTGAGAGGTTCACTTTAAAAAAACAGAAAGGTAATGTTCAAAAGACTTAACAGTTTCTGGATGAGATTAAAGCAAATTTAAGACAATGTTGCAGAGTTTCGGTTTCTTTCTTGTTTCTCTTAGGGTCTTGGATACTGAATTATATTTATACATCACACACCATTGATGCTTCATAATTTCTTTCCTTTTTTTTAAAAAATAAATTTATTTATTTTATTTTTGGCTGCATTGGGTCTTTGTTGCTGCACAGGGGCTTTCTCTAGTTGTGGTGAGCAGGGGCTACTCTTCATTGTGGTGCACAGGCTTCTCATTGCAGTGGCTTCTCTTGTTGCAGAGCACAGGCCTAGGCGCGCAGGCTTCAGTAGTTGTGGCACGCAGGCTCAGTAGTAGTGGCACATGGGCTTAGTTGCTCTGTGACATGTAGGATCTTCCCAGACCAGGGCTCGAACCCGGGTCCCCTGCATTGGCAGCCGGATTCTTAACCATTGCGCCACCAGGGAAGTCCTGATGCTTCATAATTTCTAAATTACTCTTTGTGGATTTTTCTAGCATTGTATTTAACCAGTATGGAGAGGATCTCTGTTTTGTGGAAACCATACAATGCAACTTCATTATCGAAGATTATTGAAGGAAAAACTGCACTCAAAATGTTTGCTTAGGGGCTTCCCTGGTGGCGCAGTGGTTTCAAAAAAAAAAAAAAAAAAAAAGTTTGCTTAAGCTTATATAAATTTGGTTGCTATTTGATACAGATTGGAACTTTACCAAAAGTTTGCATTCTAGGCATGGTTTTGCTTATGTTCTATAAAAATTAATAGATGCAAAGAAGACGAGTTTTCTTTTTCAGTTAAACCCAAAGTGTGAGAGGCAGGTAAGTAGTTGAAGGAGAAGAGATGAGGTGGAAGGGGAATTAACATCTTTTAGTACTTGTCTTTTGCTGGACATGGGCCTTTACAGATGTAGTTTTCATTTTATCCTCATAGTAAATTTAGGCGGGTTTTAAAATCCACATGGGGAATGGTGTGGAATAGCAGGGAGATGGGACTTAGACTTACAGCAGTGTCTTTTAAGGGAAGCTACCTAGATCTAGATCTTTGCTTTGAAGGTCTTGAGACTTATTCTTGTTAGTTCCCAGGGGAGATCAGGCCCTGAGAGACTAACGTATATAAACTAAAGCTGATAAGAAAAGGAGACATCAGATACGTATTTATAATGGTCTCTGAACATTTAATGTCATACTAGGCCAGTGTTTCTCAACCGTTTTTTCATTATCAATCCCCTAAGGAGAGTTTGTACACATATTTCCCCCCAAATCATTCTCCCTCATGAAATTTTAATTTCATAGATATACTGTACACTTATTTGTATACTGTGGCCCTTTGGAGGGTCACAGACCAATGTAATAGCTGGGATTTTTGCCTGGTTGGGGGCAATATTGTTTTTGTTGAGAACGCATGAACTAGACTGATAAATCTGTAAAGATGGTCTTACCGTTAAGACCAGAAAAACTTGAAATTCCTTGGCTATAACACTTTATATTCATCTCTGTACTATGGAGGACCTTGCTGTGGAGAGTAGAAATACTCTACATTCTACAGCAGTAGAGGTTGTTATGCCCATTTTCTAGATCAGGAAACAGGTCTAGAGGAGGTTAAATTACTTCAAGGTCACAGAGCTAATAAATGGTAGAATTTAGGATTGGAATAGATTTGACTCCTGAGACCTGTTTTTTAAGAACAATTTTTACAGGAATATAGCTCAGATGATCTGATTTCTGTTAAATAAGGAAAAAGGAAATGAAAAAGGAGGAGGAAAGTTAATACTGTTAGATTACAAGTTTTCAGATTATATTGAATATTTTCAATATGTAATTTTTATGTTGGGTAGGAATATGCTGCTCCATTTGACAAGTCATTTTAATCAATTTTTACTATGGCTTATAGTACCTAGGTACTGTTATTCTTTTATTTGTAAGTTCCTAATTACTTTTATAGTAAGGAAAAATGTGTTTAAAGATGATTCAGCTTTCAGAGTTACACATTGTATTACTTCCTCTTCGACTAGAGACTTTGGTTCATTTCTGTTTATGTAGGAATTGTGAAAACTAACTTACCACTTTGATTTGGTTTGGCGGAAGTAGAGAACACCATTTCAAGTTTTTCCATTTGATTGTGTGTTCTGATTTTTCATTTAAAAAATATTCTAGGGGAAAATGTAGCCAAGATATACAAAGATCTTCAGAAGCTCTCTCGCCTCTTCAAGGACCAGCTGGTGTATCCTCTTCTGGCTTTTACCCGACAAGGTGAGAAATGATAAATCATCACAGGTTGAATGGCTGGAAAGAATAGTAAGTTCACATATGTTTAAGGGTGACATAAACCTTCCCTCTTTTCTTCCCTCTTTTCTCGTCCTAGTGGAAATTCTGCTCTTTTAAGACTAAGCTCAAATGTTAATTCCTTAATTGCTCTTCACATCCTCTTTGTATCTCCATTGCATTTTATATGTATCTTTATTATAGCCCTTTATCCAGTGTATCATAATAATTTTTGACATGATTTCTCTCCACCGAAGGTTATGAATACCTTGAAAGCAGGGAATATGTCTTTTTCACTTTTGTATTCTCATGGCCTAGCACACGGTCAGGCCTATAGTAAGTGTTCAATAAATACATATATAAATAACGTATAGCCTGTAAATTTGGTCTACTTTTTTTTTAAACTATTTATTGGAACTCTGTGCTAGGTACTTTGGATATTTCACATGCATTCTTATTTAATGCTAACAACTTTGAAGTAGATTTTACTCTCATTTTATAGATGGTGAAGCTAATTCAGTGAGGTTTATAATTCACTGAAAATCCTTGTGTTAATCAGCTTTCTCTTTGTGTTGTAGTAAAAAGTATTTTAAAATCTTAAGTGAACATTTATGTCTCACTTGCATACGTGCTGTGTGGGGCTTGGCTTTGGCCGAGGAGTGGTGAGTAGTCCTCATCCAGGGCTTGCTCTTCTTGTGGCACAGGGAAGAGAGGACCAGTGGCCTAACCATGTGTTGGTTTTTAAAGCTTTTGTTCACAAATGATATGCCACTTGCACTCACATTTCACTGGACAAAACAAGTGAAAATGGCCAAACCTGGACTGTGGGATGGGGAAGTATAACTATAGGGTAGAAAATGATAGGGTAGAATCATAATCCACCACATTCTTTTGGCTGGTAAATAATTTCAGGTTTATACAGATAGATATGTGGCTTTTATCTGCTATTTGTATGTAGAAAAATGATATTTTAGGTCTCAAGTTGCATGGTGCCAAGGCTATTATAATCATAGTTTTCTTCTTTGGCTGGTGGTGAGGGAAAAGAATAATGTGAATTTTAAAACCCCTTACTGGACTTTGATTATCTTTGCTAGTTGAGAATGGTATCCCATATATTCAAAGGAGCTAATAATGAAAAAATAATTTTCATTTGACTTCGGAATATATTATTCTTTTCCTTTCTTGCTTTTGCTTTTGAATTTGTCTACCTCCCTTCTTTTTCAGCTAGATATCGAATAATAGTAATCTAACACTCGAGTGCTAATTATGTGCCAAACGTTGTTAGCACTCTGTATGTAATTACACATTTAATTCTCAACTCAGTGAGGTAGGTAGTATTACTAACCCATTTTACAGATGAGAAAATTGAGTTAGAGTTTAAATAACTTGTCCAAAGGCACACAGCTAATAAGTAGCAGCATTGGAAACCAATTGCACAAGCCAATTAATTATCCATTTTCTATAGTTGGATAGAGAATTTTTTGCTGTACTGAATATCGCTTGAAACAAAGGAGGCCATTGGCTAGTATTTAGAAATTGTCATAGTTATTTATTTGATCTGTATTAAAAAGTAATTTGTTTCTCTACTAAAACATAAAGAGAATAAGGGGCTTGGAGTTAGTAGTAGTTATAGAGTTAACCTGGGGACAAAAGTTTGTTACAGATAACTTAAGCTTGGATAATTGAGGATACCATCTAATTTATCATCTCTTTAGAAAGTTGGCAACTTCGGTTGAATATATGGGGAAACTGGATGTTCTTTACTCAGTGATACCTATCCTCTTTTTCCTTTTAGCACTGAACCTACCAGATGTGTTTGGGTTGGTAGTCCTCCCATTGGAGCTGAAACTGCGGATCTTCCGACTTTTGGATGTTCGTTCTGTCCTGTCTTTGTCTGCAGTTTGTCGTGACCTCTGTATTGCTTCGAATGACCAACTTCTGTGGAGGTGTTTATATCTGCGGGATTTTCGAGGTGATTTCCATGATAACATGTTAACAAGAAAAGGGTTCTTTGTTACTGAGGTCTTAATTACTCAGCTTGCCAGAAGTTTTAAGTTGTGGGCTTTTTTTTTTTTAAGAGTAAGAAATAATCATAACATAGCCTTATTGTAAAGAGATTCTAAGCTTCATATACCTTTGCCTATGTCCTGAAAACTCTCCCCATTCATTTCTGTGTTCTCTGCAATACAAACAGTCCATTAGATCAAGTAGACTATTTCAGGATAGAAAATTGAAGTAAGACGGGTTTAATGTTGGATGAATGAAACGTTTTTAAATCTCTGTTTTTTGTTTTTTCTTTGTAGATGGTACTGTCAGAGGTCGAGACACAGATTGGAAAGAAGTAGGTATTTTTAAATACCAAGGCTAATATTCATAGCACAGAAATAACTCGTGAGTTAATACATTAAGGGCATATTTTCCACTTTTTTTATGATATAATGCAATGTTTAAATTAAATTTATTGCTAATTTTTAGTAAATGAAAATGTTTTCAACTTCTACCTTAGACTCAGTCCTTAGTGTCTTGTAATTACACAGGAAAAAGAATCTTTAACACAATGACTGTTTTCACCTTAATATATTCTTCCTTCTTCTGTTGTTAAAAAAATTGAGTTGTTTTTGTGCTGGAGTAATCTTGAGCTGTTCAGCTAGCTAGAATAGTAAATTATGAAGAGAATAAGTTATATTGTTTTATTTGCAGATACCACTGTAAAAAGACATTGATAGGACACAGAAACTTGGGATGAAGGACTAGAGAATAAAATTCAATGGAAGTCCTCAAATATGTACAAAATACATAGTACTGTTCTTTAGGAATATGTTCCATCCTCTAAAATAGCATCTTTTTTGTTATTTAAATTGAGGTCCATTAGGGACATAAGTTAGGTGAGAAATTGAACATAAGTGCTGGCCCCCCACCCCCTTCCCTGCCAGTACCTTAACTTTTTATATTGTGTGGCATGACATTTTCAACAAATATTTAAATTTTCCACTTTCAAAAAAGGCTGACTTAAAATTGCATATCAGCTTGAGAGCTCTAGATTGCAGTCTTGAGAATACATGTCACTCAGTTATCCCTCCTTTGGATGTATTGTTACTCTAAATTGGCACAATTGCTCAGTTGCAGTGTGGTTAAAGAATAGAGTTCATTTGGCATTGTGTTCATATCTACTACCTTACTCATGCAAATAGAAACTGGTAAAAGTTCTCTTCTGTGCACTGTTTTTTTTTTTTTTTTGCCTGCCTTGATAGTATGGGAAAAGGAAAGATATATAGATCTATACAATGAAAGCAAACGAACTTTGGGGAAATATCCAACTCACTTACCATATCTTGTCCTTGTTTTTCTATAGCTGTACAAGAAGAGGCACAAACAAAGAAAAGAAGCTCAGAGAGGGCGGCATGTGATGTTCCTGCCGTCGTCACCCCACCCCATTCCATTCTACCCCAACCCCTTGCACCCCAGGCCTTTTCCTCCCAGTTCTCTCCTTCCTCCAGGAATTATTGGTGGTGAATATGATGAAAGACTAACCCTTCCTTATGTTGGGGATCCAATCAATTCACTCATCCCTGGGCCTGGGGAGACACCCGGACAGTTCCCTCCACTCAGACCACGTTTTGACCCAATCGGCCCTCTTCCAGGACCTAACCCCATCTTGCCAGGGCGAGGTGGACCCAATGACAGATTTCCCTTAAGACCTAGCAGGGGTTGGCCAACTGACAGCCGGCTACCATTCATGTGACTGATTTATAATCTCATGCTGGAGCTTGTTTTGGTTTTGTTTTTTTTTTAAACTACAGATGTCATCTTGTTGGGGTGCTATCATCTCTAGTGTTTTCTGATTGTGGTGGTGAGAAATGCACTCACAGAAGCCTTTTGGTAGATATATCTAAAGCTCCAGGGGTGGTGTAGCCCAAAGGTTACTGCATGACAGGGTTGGCCTTGGGAATAGTTGGTTCCTGACATCCCCCCTCTGAATTACCCTCTAGAATGAAGGTTAGACATTGATAATGTTCTACACCAGAATAATAATAATAATAAAAAAAGTGTGAATCACACGGCAGTCTTGACTTTTATTACCGAAAGATATGTAATAAATATTCAGAACAGCTTTACAGCATGACTTGGACATCTCAGAATGATCAAAGGACTTATGCAGTGTCATCAGATTGTTGCAGGAGATGATTATTTTTGTAGTGGCACTCTTTTCTTCACCTGAAATCGTTCACAGAAGCCTGGTTTGTGGAATGAATACAAGCAGAGCTAGTTTGGTTGAACTGGACATGGAGTGAGTGCTTTGGACACCTAGCTCAGTCCACCTCCTCCCTCTCTCAGCAGCTGTTCCTCAGGCTCTGTGCTGAAACATCTGGGCTCTGAAGCAGCACTGTTTGGCCACCATTGGGTTGTTAGGGACTTGTTTCTGGCTTCTTCTGGAGTGGAGTTATAGTTTCTTTTTCCTTGTGTTTTGAGTGCTTGGAGCCTAATTTGTAATCTAAGTAGATGACATATTTTAACAACAAAGTTACACTGCTTTGAGTGCTGCTCAGGTACTTGTTCTGCAAAGAAATCCTCTTATTATTTGAAGAACATTTTGCTTTTAAGACTTAAAATACACAGAATTCAAGTTTTATTTTTCCTACAACAAGAAAAAGGCCAAACACAAATGTCTTAGCACATAAACAACTACTGGAAACATGCTATAGTGACAGATTAAAATCTGAATCACAACACAGGAATAAAACACTGTTAGCATATGCAGAAAATAGGAATATTGCCAATGTCTTCCTGCTTTTTAAAAAATCTGTTTTGCATATAAGGAAATGGCTTGGAATGCTATGTGCTGCAAGAAAGTTTAGAGTCCTACACATGAATTCGTACACATGAATTTTTTTCCTTTGCTATACATATGTATTGTCTTTTTTCCATCACAGTGTAGAAAATTCAGTCAATTAATAAGATTTTCCAGAGGCCATGTCACCTTTAGTAGCTTAATGTATAGGTAAAGGATTAGGGCTGTTGACATTCTTTTTTCCTGTGGTATTTTGTAATATCTGAGCTATAGGACAGCCTTTAAAAAAGTGTCCACCAGAGGCCATATGGCTTTAATTGGGTCTGGGTTGAAAGAGTCACCCTGAAACTTCGATGGGTAAAAACATCCTGGTTCTCTAGTACACCTTTCTGTGGCCTTATAATGTTAGGCTGCGCTGTATGTGGGGTGTGTGTGTGTAGTGGGGATGGAAGGACAAAGTGATGACCAGAAGCACCATATACTATAAAACAGTAGTTTTCAAAATGCATTCATTTTCGAGTGGTCCTTGAGAGGTTCGTGAATGGTGTTGGTGTCCTGCAGATACAGGTGCTACTTTCCGACCTCACCTCGGACTTACTATCCTACACGACAGATCTCTCAGTTTAGGATACCAGTGGTGTGTCACACACCTAAATTTGTGGTCCTCCCAATAGTTTATTCTGAATTCTTTAAACCACCACCGAAGCTTTTCTTCTTGACTAGCTTTATAGTCAGAAGCTTGTAAAATCTACATTCTTTTCATTAGACCGAGACTGTTGAGTTTTATGTGTTGCTGGTGTAGGATGAGAATGAAGTCATGGTTTGGTCATAGCCTGTTCACTGCGTGACTTTCTGACACCACTTTGATGTATTGTGATAGAAGACAGTGTAGAGCAGGGGTCCCCAACCCCTGGGCCATGGACCGGTACCAGTCTGTGGCCTGTTAGGAACCGGGCTGCACAGCAGGAGGTGAGCGAGCGAAGCTTCATCTATTTACAGCCGCTCCCTGTCGCTCGCATTACCGCCTGAGCTCCACCTTGTCAGACCAGCGGTGGGTGGCATTCGATTCTCATAGGAGCATGAACCCTACCGTGAACGGTGCATGTGAGGGACCTAGGTTGCCCACTCCTTATGAGAATCTAATGCCTGATGATCTGAGGTGGAGCTGAGGCGGCGATGCTAGCGTTGGGGAGCGGCTGCAAATACAGATTAGCATTAGCAGAGAGGTTTGACTGCACAGACACCATAATAAGTCAATTGTTTGCAGGCTCATATCAAAACCCAATCAGTGAGTGGCAAGTGACAACAAGCTCAGGGCTCCCACTGATTCTGCATTACGGTGAGCTGTGTAACTAGTTCATTACACATTACAATGTAATAATAATAAAGTGCTCAATAAATGTAATGGCTTGAATCATCCTGAAACCATCCCCCCTCTCCCCTGGTCCGTGGAAAAATTGTCTTCCATGAAACCGGTCCCTGGCACTAAAATGGTTGGGGACTGCTGGTGCAGAATGCTGTGTAAGATGCACTCCACATCACTGGCTTGTAGCCTTAAGTGATTTTCTCCCCCACCCCCACCCCCAACCCTGGCCATTTATAGATGAGAGCTCTGGTTTGGCACAGCTGGAAATCAAATCATGGGAGGTATCCTCTCTTAACAATGTAAGATTTTGTGATTCCCTATGTACAAACAGTTGAAGTCTGTCCTCTCTCACTCTTGCTTGCCTCTCTCCAATTCCTGAGATCACTGTTTAGCTTAATATCTCTGTAATTCCTCCACTCTCCCTCTGCTCCCTATACCTGGGGCCCTGAGCCAAGGCTTGTCTTGCTCCTACCCTGGGCAGTAGCTGCCAATTTACAGAGCCTCAGGGAGGAGCCAGGCAGGTCCCAGCTCTCCACTGTGCTGTGAGTGTGGTTAATACTCCTTTGGATAGCCTCCAGTTGAATGTAGGAGATCAGATACGGGAAGTACTAGTTAGGTCATGTGACATAAGGTTTCATCTTAACTGACTTAATGGCTCTCTTGGGATTCCCCAATAGGTTATAGCACTTAAGTTTCTGCTATCCCACAGCAAAACAGGTAAAATGTTAATTGAGAGGCAAGGGGATGTTAACTTGCTTCTGCTCTAAACTCAACAAAAGACCACAGAGCAGATACTTAAAATATGGAGTTTGGAAATTGGAATTAAAGCAGGAGGACCAAGCAGAATAGAAATAATGAAACGTATTTAGGATTTTAAAGAATTCTCTCTCTCTCTCTCTCTCTCTCTCTCTCTCTCTCACACACACACACACACAATTGTAAGAAGAATGTTTAGTTTTACATTGGTTTTACCTTAAAGAAATAATACACTGAAATTTCAAAAACTTTTCATCTTTTCCTCTTGGCCTGCCAGTTGAGGGTCATGAACACAATCGAGAAGTCTCATCTCTTGGGGCTGCATACTTTGTCTGTGGAAACACAAGGGAGCCTCTGTGCCCTTTATGCATTGTGTTTGGTTAATGGACTGGTTTGACTTGTCTGTCACCCAACCTTGCAATTTGTCTCCAACCAAACCAAAAGTGCCACCTTCTATTAGAGTCTAAATATTAGACTGAAATGGAATTTAATCCATGACTGCTCTGGAGTCGAGGACAGCTTTTGACACTTAGGGGGGATAGTTAGCAACCAGCCTGCTTGTTCTCTTGGGTAAAGAAAACCATGCGATGCACGTGCAAGTGCTCTTAGGCTCTGAGCTATTCCTCCAGCATAATTAAGTTACTGCTTGTATCTGCGAGGCTGACTTAACTCGCTTACACTGGGACTCTAACTTGCGTCCTTTCACAGATTCTAAACACACAAAAGCAAATGAGCCACCAACTTGTTCTATGAAGTTGAATGAGGCACTGGGAGGGGCAGGGCTCTGAAAGAACACTGTGTGCCTGCAGGATGGCTCGAGCTGGGCTCTGCTGTGGTCTGCTGTGTGGTCTGGATGGGACCCCTGGGTCTTTGCTGGACAAGCCTTCGTATTGTCCTGGTCTGCTCGCTGCACCTCCTGACTGATGCTGACAATGGCACCTGGTCCCTTCAGCTCCCAGCCTCAGTGGTCCCGCAGTCAACTCACCTGTGTGGGCCACGCTCACCACGGGGGAGGTCTCAGCCTTCTGCTCTGCTTTCTCCCGTAGGTTAAAAAACGGCCACAGATTCTCTTCAGCTTCTTACCAATCTGTTGGTTTGATTCTCTTCCTGCGCAAGTGATTTCCTCACATTGATACTCCTAGAAAAACAGCCTTTTTCTTCTCTCTCAACATTTTGTTTACATTTTGTTAATTTCATATTTTCTAGGAGGGCCAGCGTAACACACATCCTGCGCACCAACCGTGTGCGGAGCACGGCGTGCGCTGTGCTGTGCCCACGTAGCTCGTTCACGAGATGCCGGCACCAGCTTGCTTTCCCCTCGAGCTCCTTCCATTGCAAATTCAGATGAGAACTTCCAGAAGGTAGTTGAAGTTCAGGCTCATGGGATTTGCTACTGTATTTGTTACCATGGGAATGAAGGCCTATAACCCCTGAAATTCTGGAATGGTAGAACTAACTGCTCCATCAGCAGGGACTGAACGGGGGGGCAGTGTGGTAATGATGAAGAGGACCCAGAGGATTAATGCAAGAGAAAGGATACGCAGATTCCAGTATCCCTCGAAAGCTGATTTGACAATTAGATGACAGTACCCTTTTATCATGCTGTTAGGAGGAAGATCGGGAAGAAGATATTTTCTCCGGCTGGTGGAGGTGTCTACTGAGGCTGCATTTGAAATTCTCTCTTCATTGTGCTACACGTCAGCACAAACCAAATGGATCTTTGTCATGTTTCAGCCTCACCAAGTCACCTTGGACGGAAAATGCTAGTCTTTCTTTGGGCCAAGGTTGTGAAACAGAGCAAAAAATAACAAACACCACCTTTCAGACTCTCTACAGAGTGACTCCCTTCCCCCTTTCATTTTGTTCTTTCCCATTAAAAAATATCACAATTATTATAGGTTAAATGCTTGGAGGGAACATGTGCTAGCCTATGTGAGGAAACAGTCCATTTTGGGGATCAACGGTCTCCAAAGGACCATTCTTGGTCTCTGTACTCGTACACAGACTGATGGGAAAATTTATTTCAATGTGTTGGTTATAAACTTGTCTCATGTCATGGAATCTTCTGTGCATGTTATAAAAACAAGGATGGCTGGCCTAAGAAATGAGTTTGATATTCTACTGGAATATCTGGGAAATACGGTTTGAATGTTGGGATGTTTTTAGGGACAAGGGACAGAATATGGGAAAGTGGGAAAAGTTAAGCCATGTAATCATTGTTTATGGAGCCACTAGCTTTGCTCACCCGAGTAGTGGGCCCTGGCTATGATGCTTCCACACCAGTACTGTTTCTCACCTTTCCCACACAGCTCAGGGCAGGGCTGCTGGTCTAACTTCAACGTGCATTCAAAATACTTAGGGAGATTGACGAAGATACAGGTTCTGGGCCTTATGACCAGAAATTCTGAATCCTTTGGTCTGAAATGAAGCTAGCTATGCACATTGGCCATGTCTCATGCTTTGAGAAACTTTGTCTAGCCTATCACCACTTTGTTGTGTATTTTGGGCTGTGTTTTATTACTGAGAATTGGGTGAGATAGTTTGATGTTTTCTTCCAATCTTAATTTCCAGTGTAGAAGAGTGACAATCGCCTCACGTATTTCCTGTGTTCTCAATCTTCTAAAACACGTGGCTTTGTGGTGTTACATCCTGCCCGACAGTTCTCTGCACTCTTTTATTCAGAATGCAGCTCCAGGCCAAGGACGCTTTCGTTTTTACCTCCCTCTCCCCCTTCCCTATGAACAGTGAGGGGAAGACGTGCCTCAAGTTGCAAAGTGGGCTGTAAGGGGATAGCATGGCTATGTTGGATTATCCTCGGCTCTTTGGAACCAGGAGGCTGGTCTGGCACCTACAATGTTTCTAGCACCAGGTGCTTGGAGATTTGGGACACCCCTGCACCCCATCTAATCATGACAGGAGTCTGATGTAGGAGAAAGCATTGGGAAGGGAGTCAGGGTTACATTTTCCAGCTCTGCAGTTAACTTGTTTAGTCAAATAAGTGTGGGTTAAACAAAGTTAAAGCTAATTTCTTTACTGCAGGAATTCCAAGAGCCTTTGATATGTACTGTCAATCTCAGAAAAGAAACAAACGAAAAACAGTGTTTCCCAAACACGTTTGACCGGTGAACCCTTTTATAACTGAGTAGCCTTCCAGTGCCTTGCTGTACACTGCCTGCAAAACGCCGAGCTAGAAGTTACTGTCACTGCACTTTCTGATCCTGTGTCATCCATCTGTTCGTTGTCTCTGGCTCCTTGTATGTCCTTGAGGAGAAAACAACATTCCTGGTAGGAATTCAGAGACCAAATGGTGGTGTAACACGGAATGGGTAGAGAGGCCCTAACCTAACTCCTTCCTTGGGAAATGGAGGGCATATTCCCCCTCTGGGAACTAGTGATGATTCCTAAAAGAACCTGTGGTCTGCTCTTGGCTATCCAATTTAGGATAGCACTCTGGGCACGAGCGACATTGTAAAGCCTCCCCTCTGTTTCTGTTGTGTTCTGAAAGGCCCCACGGGTCACACAGCCTCTGAATTCTTTCCATGGTCTTCAAGATCCACTGGTGGCGGGTGTGATGGGGCCTTTGGCTGTCTGGTCTGCAGGGCCATCTCTTGAGCTTGGATGGGACTTGCAAGGGTAGGTGGTAGGTTCCCCTGGCTGCGTTTTTCTCCTTTTGTTTGCAAAACACTGTCAAAAGTTTATTGCCTCCTACGTTGCTGAGGTCTGACTTCAGCGTCTGCATTTGATGGAGGTGGGGCAAGGCTCAGAGGCGGCCCTTCCCAAAGGCAAGCAAAACACTAACAAGAAATGTCAAAACTAGCCACACACAGACATCTCACGTGGTTATCTGAGGCAGGGAAGCAAGCATCTGGGTAGGAAGGTTGACGTGATGCCTGTCTTTAAGGCCCGTTTTGAGGAACCTGGAGGCTCTCAAAGGCCCACCCCTCAGTCGGGCAATGCTGGAACGTCACAGCAAAGGAAAGTAGGAACACATGTAGATACTCAGTTCCTGGACCAAAGGCATTTGGAAAGTATATTCTCAGGCCCTCCATTCTGTTCCCGTCAGGAACCAAGGCTGAGATGGAGGATGGGGCAGGAGAGGGGGGAGTGTAACGGGGCACCCCCCTCCCGGCCTGGACAGGGTTAGTCAGAGAACAGGCTGGCGAAAGACTTCCTCAGGTTGCGGATGGTCTCGGCCTTGGCCTCGTCTTCACTTGGGGTCCCACGCTGGGAGGCGTCAGATGTGCTGAGGCTGTTAGTCAGGGACTGGGATTTGCTGAAACAGAAAGGCAAGGGGGTTGGGGGCGACGAGGCTGGACTCCCCAGGAAGTGAGTCCTGGGGCTTGCCTGGAAGCCAGCTGGGTGAGCCCCGTCACCACAAGGACAGTGAGACCAGAAACAAGGCATCCCCGCCCTTACACGATGCCGAGTACACCACACACGCAATTAACCTGCAAGGTGGTTATCGGTATCCTTCTTTTTTAGGCACAGGAATTGGGGCTTACAGCAAGTAACAGGGGAGCATCCAGGGCTCATATTCTTTTCACAAAGCCAGGCTGCTCAGACGGCAGGCGTGACTAGAGCGCAGCTTGACCACTCTCCTGCCTCTGTGTACAAACCCACTTGGTGAAGGGCTGTATCACCGGGTTATGGTTGTTCCTCCTATACTCTCCAGCGCTAGTCTGGGAATCAGGAGGTCTGTATTCCAGACCCTCTCTGCCATTTGGCCCCTCCGGCTGTGGGCACGTAACTCACTGCTCGGGACCTCCTTTCCCTCATCGGCGAAATGGAGGGTCGGTCTGGCCCACCCTCAGGTCTCTTCTAGCTCTGGCACTCTGGGCTTCAATTCCAACTCTTCTTGGAAGCCCTTATTGCCGATTCCAGCCCATTTTGGAATTCTCATGGTGCCTACTGTTTGAACAACAGTGTTTGACCCTGTGTGCCAGCCTAATGCTAGGTGACAGGTTGGAGAGACGAATGAGATTCAGGCCCTGCCCTCAAGGGGCTCACAGTCTAGTGGGGGTGAAAGACATGGGAAGAGAGCCCCACTTGGTCTTGTCATCACATTGAACAAAATCTTCTTCAAAGCAGAGACTATCTTTTCCCCCTTTGCTTATTCCCCCCGGGGTGTTATCCAGGACTAAGTTCAGAGTAGGCATTTGATAAATACCTGTGGATTTGAATTGAGCCAAATAATACTTTAGAGCAACAACCCAGGAGATTTAAATGTTTTTAGCTAGATGACTATTGAGGTTAGTGTCCAAACCTGGCTTAAGTCCCAAAGCCCTCGTCTGTCCTGTGATCAGCCGGGCTGTATCTTTTCACATGTGAGAGGCTGTCACGGATACACCCGTATGGAGCCAGCTGCATTCTGGCTGGCTAGAAGCACTAACTGTGCAAAAATTCATTTTAATCCTTACAATAACCCTGTGGTGCAAGTACTATTGTCCCCATTTTGCATGAGAGGAAGTCTAAGCACAGAGAGATTAGATAACTTTTCTGAGGTCATGCAGCTTTCAAGTGGCAGAGCTGACACTGAACCCAGGTGGTCTGACTCTAGAGTCTGTGCCGTCAACCTCTATGCCTATTGCTGGAGGACCACTTGCTAATTTCATCAAACTAAAAATGCATTTGTCCTTTGATCCAATAATACCATTTCAGGTATTTTCTATACAGCTGATCCTGCACGTATAAGAAACAGCATGTTTTCAAGGCTATTCACTGCAACCTTCTTTGTAAGAGCATACCACATTTCCATTTAGGGTGGATTAGTTGGATAAATTGTAGTATAACTATATAGTAGAATACTATCCAGCTGTGAAAAGGAGAAAATGTCAATGAACTGAGTGGAAGAGCTCCAGGATTTACTGTTAAATGTAAAAGCAAGGAGCAAAATGGTGTGGACAGTGAATAGTGCTGATTGTATAAATAAGTGGGAGGAGGGAATCAGAACATATATTTCTGTATTTGCATAAGGAAACACTGGAGGAACACACAAGGAACTAACAAAAATGGTTACCTCTGGGGAGCAGGGGGCAGGAAAGCATTGGATAGGAATGAGATGGGAGTAAGATTTTTTTCAATAAAAACAGTATCTTTTAGATCTTTGTAACCATGTGAATGTATTACCTATTCAGAAAAATTATGGTTAGCATGACTCATGGGCTGGATGTCCTGTGTTCAACCCTAGCTCTTCTACTGCCTAACAGTGGAAACTCTGGCAAATTATTAATGTCTTTCTCTGTTTGCTCATCTGTAAAATGGGGATAATAATTGTTATTAACTCCTAAGCCTGTGGGACTTAAAAAAAACAAACCAACTAGGTGAAGGGCTTAGTACATAGTAAGTAGATAATAGATGCTAGCAGTGAAACGATGATTATTAATATTAGTGTTTGGAGTTGAAGAAAGGGAGAAGCTTTCCAAAGAAAACACATTTAGGGTCTCTCTTTCTGACCTCAAACCAAGAGACGGGCTTGAGTGGAAACAGGAAAGAGGATGTATGTGTGCATTGGGATGGATCTTTTACAAAGTGGTGGCAACACTCCTTCCTGTCCCCATCACCTAGTCTTTCACAATGCGACTCTGCAGATCCTCCTATCAAGAGTCTATTTCCCCACCTCTTTAATCTGGGCTTGACCATGTGACTCGTATTTACCAAAGGTGTGTGATGGGATGAAATGACATTATGTGGCATCTTCTAAGGCTGGACCTCGAGAAGCCTTGAAGCTTCTACTTTTGCCCCTTTGGAATGTAATTCTACCATGTGAGGAAGCTGGGCCCAGCCTGCTGGAGGATGAGGCCCAAGGAGAGAGAGAAGCTCAGCTGACAGGCAACACCAACAACCAGATATGTGCAGGAGGCCCTCTTGGACCATCCAGCCCCAGGTAAGCTGCCAGATGACTACAGCCATATGAGTGATCCCAGTAGAGTAGGGTTGCTAGATTTAGTAAGTAAAAATACAGGACACCCAGTTAATTTTGAAATTCAGATTAAAAACAATTACTTTTAGAGTATAAGTATATCCCATGTAACATTTGAGGGCATACTTATGTTCAAAACTATTCATTGTTTATCTGAAATTCAAATCTGCCTGGGCATCCTATATTTTATCTGGCAACTCTACAGGAGAGACCAGCAGAAGATCCTCCCAGCTGAGCCAAACTCAGAACAAATTGCTAAACCAAAAAATTATGAACAAAGAAAATGGTTGTTTTCTTAAGCCACTAAGTTTCAGGGTGGTTTGTTATGCAGCAAGAGATAACTGATGCATGTACACATGGAGGATCACAGTGGGACCTAATCTATCCTCTCACCTTTCTGGGCCCTGCCTGCCATCCCGGTTCCATCCTCTGGGCTTCCTTCTACCCATTTAAAGTCTGGGTGAGTCCTTGGTGGGTCTTCCTCTGTCTCCGAGTTCCTGATCCTGAGCCAGCCCAGCTCTGTCCACACCCTAAGCCCACCCTATGCCCTTCCCAATTCCCAAAGCACTTACTTGAGATGGGGGTGGGGTGCTGCTGGTTTCTTGGACTCTTCACCCTGTTGGGAGGTGCTGCGGCTCTGCATGGGGGGCCGGGGCTGTGAGGTAAGGGTGGTGCCTGGCTTGGAGACCTGGTTTGGAGAGCTGCCTCCAGATGTGCGGGATAGCTGTGGAGAGCCTGGTGACCTCTGCTGCTGTGGAGATCCAGATGAGGGACTCAGGGGTTGCTGGCCTTGTGGGGAGAGCCTCTGTTGCGAGGGGCTTCCAGATCTCGGGGGCTGAGGAGACTGAGCTTGGCGAGGGCCCCCTACAGGGAGAAAAAAATTATTACATTCAGATATTTTTTACGATAAATATGGCTGTGCACAAGTGTTGCTTCAGGGATGTTCATTACAGTGTTTTTCATTTTTTTTAAAGATTTTTTTGATGTGGCCCATTTTTTAAAAGTCTTTATTGAATTTGTGACAATAATTGCTTCTGCTTTATGTTTTGGTTTTTTTGGCCGCGAGGCACGTGGGATCTTAGTTCCCTGACCAGGGATTGAACCCGCACCCCCTGCTTTGGAAGGCGCAGTCTTAACCGCTGGACCGCCAGGGAAGTCCCTTCAGTGTTTTTTGTAACAGTGAAAAACTGAAAACAATACAAATGCCTAACTGTAGAGGAACTGACTAGGAACATTAAGATAAATTCATATAATGGAATATGCTATGGTCATCACGTATGACGTGGCAGAATAATATTAAATGACGTGGGATGTTGTTGATAAGCAGCTTATAAAACAGTATTTGCCATTTAATTCCATTTTGGCATGTATATATATAAAGCTATGTAAAAAAGAAAGACTGGAAGGTTATACATTAAAACCAGTGTGTCTCAAACTTGAATGGCATATGAATCACCATGCATCTTGTCGAAATAAAGCTTCCGATACAGTAGGTCTTGAGCGGTGTTATGAACTGGATTGTGTCCCTTCACAAAATTCATATGGTGGAGTTCTAACCCCTGGTGTGACTGTATTTGGAAATAGGGCCTTAAAGGAGGCAACTATTGTTGAATGATGCCATAAAGGTGGGCCCTAATCCAATAGGACTGGTGTCCTTATGAGAAGAGAGAGAGAGACCAGGGACCTGCACACACAGAGGAAAGGCCACGTGAAGACACAGTGAGAAGGTGTTGTCTGCGAGCCCTGGGGAGAAGTTTCAACCCTGCTGGCACCTTGATCTTCCAGCCTCCAGAACCATGAGAAAATAAAGGTCTGTTGATGAAGCCACTCAGTCTGTGGTATTTTGTTACGGCAACACGAATGGGGTCTACGTTACTAACAAGCTCCCGGGTGACGCTTCTGCTTTCCACGCTTCGAGTGATGAGGCACCGAGCAATGCTTTTAAAAGCGGTGGGATGATGAGGGACTTAAATTCTCTTCCTTTTGCTCACTGATGTTTTCCACACTGAAGATGTATTACTTTTGAAACAATGAAAATAATTATTCCTTACTTTCGAATAGCTCTCTAACCTTTTCTAAGAACTTTCAAAAGCAATATATCATTTGATCTAGAGAGAGGCCGGCAGGGAAGATACCACCCTCCTCATCAGGTTGCAGTGGAAACAGCCTCATTAAGGTTTCATAACTAGAAGGGGTAACCACGGAAAGCGCACAGAGGAGCTTGGCTTCACCCTGTTCCTGCACAGAGCATACAGGCTTTCACCTACAAGCGAAAGGACATTTTAGCCTCCCAGAAATGACTTTGAGTGGAATTCCAAGGCTCCAAGCAAGCAAGGTGCACCCTCCTCACCCTTGAACCCAGGTGTCAGGACTGCTGATTGTGAAATGCATCTTGGCGAAGCAGACTGGCTGCCTGCTGCTCTCCATTCCAGGATACAGCGGCTCCTGGGAAGGTGGGATGCACCGCGGTGATTCTCGCCATGCTTTGTTGAGAGGATGGGAGACTGAGAGTTTAAAAAGGGCTGGAGCTCAACTCTGAGCCCTTTCATAATGTGACTTCCACTTGTGTGAGCTCCCCAGGTCTCTACTGTGTCCTCTCTATCATGTCCCGGCCTTGGGCTGGGCACCCTCGCAGCTTGTGGGTTAGGCATTATTATCATCCCCATTTTACAAAGAAACTCAGTCCCAGATATACTGCGACTTGCTTAAAGAGTGTCACTTCTAGTAAGGGGAAGAGCCTAGACTCAAACCTAGATCTCTCTGACTCAAAGCTCTGTTTTCTTTTGTTTCCCTTTTTTCCTTTCTTTACTGTACCACACAGGGCAGCACCTTTGTGCAAATTAAGAAAAAGGTGCTTTCCCCCAGTGGTGGCTGCTCTGAGCCCAGTGCAAAGGGGGCAAGGACTAGATTTCAACTGGCCTCCCCACTCAGACTGTCTCAACTGGGCCCTGTGTGGTGGGCACGACCTGCATGTCTGGTGGCCCTGACACCCTACAGGTACCAGAGCCCCAGGTCCTTGCCATTAACCTGCCATGTGACTGTGGGTGCGTCACTTCTCCTCTCTGGGCCCTTGTTTGGAAATGAGGTCGTTGGACTAGACATCAAACATCCCTCCACATCTGAACATCTTTGTGAGCTTGTGCAACACTTTCCAGGTTGGACTGAATTGCAGCTCTAGTCTAGCAACTGACTGCACACGGCTTGATTCGTGACTATATTGTCCCAGTAGATTGGAGGACCCATTGATCACAAAACTCAAACACCTATAGGGCCAGGCAGATAAATAAATAAAGCAGGAGAGTGTCAGAAAAATCACGTGGCTTTAAAAAATTTTCCCACTTGAGATACACGGTTCAGAGACTTACCTCTTTAAAGAGGTGCAAGCATAAAGAAAATGGCAGTTGACACTGTGTCACTGTGGAAGTGCCACTAGCAAGGAAGGAGTAGGGCCTGAGGCAAACGGAGGAGTCCTTGCCCTGTCAGTGGACAGCTGCTATGTAGCAAGCAGGCCCACTGTTTCTAGAGCTCCTGCTCTATCAAGAGAAGCTGGAAATCTAGATCTTTATGTAAAAGCTTCTGATTTTTAAATGTTGGTTTACTTTTTTGTTTTTTAAACCCATTGTAGGTCCAAAAATACATGTTTTCTAGTTTTATCTTAAATCCTCACCCCCGCCCCACCTCTCCACATTCTTCTCCTCAGGACTGATAATATCTTGGAAAATCTGGATACTCATTCATTCATTTATTAACTATTCGTTCAGTCCCTATTATACAGGTGGGATTCATCAAGAGACACTAATTTCTTTCAGCTTCTCAGCAAAGCAACAAATTTAGTATTTTTTGTTTGACCACATACAGAAAAAAAATTAAATGTAGAAAGTATTTGCCTTAGCCCAGGATTGGTGCTAAAAGATGATGAGGTTCATTAAAAGAGACCTTCATTTTTACTGAGTTGAAAGTGAGTAGTGAGTTCAGAAGACAAGTTTAATAATGTGATCTTGTTATTTTGGGAACTCAATGAAAGCACTGTGTTTTAATTAGCCCTGTTATTTTTAATCTGAATGTTAATGCAATGAGCATTTTCTTTAATTATCCTAATTGGTTTTAAATTGATTGTTTTTCAACTCACTAAACGTGTGTTTAGCCTCATGTCGCTTAAAATATCCCTTTATCGAGCGTGTCTCTACTCTGGGCCGGAAAGGAAACCAGAATACAGTAGCTCTCTGTTTTAAAAGTGCTCGGTTCAAATGTGGTTGAAAAAGTAAGTCCTGGGGCAGAGTGAGACAGGCCAGGGCAGGGCAGAGGCACAGTCAGAGCCTGGCAGGGTGATGAATAAGTTGTTTTAGAACATTTATAATTATAGAATTATCACCAGGCAGGAGGGCAGTGGGGCTGCTTTAGTTATAAGGATTGTTATGATAACAACCGTTAAGGACAACATGTATATTATAATTGTTAGTAAGACACAAAATATTAATAGTGAGTTTTTAATGGTAAAGGTCATATAAGTAGTTATTAACAGTATATTAGTAGCAGTAAGAGCTAGAACCAACTAAGCACTACCTCCACGCCGGGACACCTTGCTAACTGCTTCACCTGCGTTTTCTCACGGGAAGCTTCCCATTACTAAACGGGGCAGCTGTCATTTCCTCCTTTATCACTGGGGAAACTGAGGCTCTGAGAAGTGATGTAACTTGCCTAAGTCTGCCAGGGTACTGAGACATGGAAGTGGATTCAAATAGGTGTTTATCTGCCTGAAGAAGAAGCCAGTGTTCTTTGGTACACAGTTATGTAAAGTCATGCAATTTCCCTCTTCTTAAATGCTTTCTGCTTTTCCAAGAAGAGAAGCACAGACAAGAAAGATGAATGGAGTGTTTTATCTAAGACCTTTTGAAGAAGAAGCCATTTGGTGCCCAAGGCCGATTTTCCCAAGAAGCAGTGAATCTGTTACTTTGATAAAAGCGACTGGGAAGGCCACGGTGTGATAGTAATGTTTCTTTCTGATGAGTCTTAAAGCAGATCCTTAAAAGGTCGCCATGAAAATGCCTGGCCTGGCTTCTTGGTGCGAAGCGGTCCTGAGGCTCCAAGCTGGCACTAGAGCAGTGAGTGTGCCCGGAAAGTTCTGACTGCAGGAGAGGACATGGGCTGACTTTCTCCCCAGGCCTGAGCGTGAGAACACCCGAGCAGCTGGCAGCCTGAGAGAGTTAGTTATTGCCACGATTTCTTTTCATCTTGTCATCAATGGTTCATCCATTCTCTAATAAATGGTGGCATTTACATAGTAATGCTGGGATACTTTTTGAGGAACAATTCCAATCGACAAGGTTCTGTACAACGTTCCGTTTTTCTTTCTCACTCTAGCTGGTTGGCTCATAAATCTATAATCAGGCACTGCTAGCGGCTAGGAAACAGACAATTTCTAGAAGATTTGAAAGCCCAGACTTGTAAACCTGCCATTTTCTTGTGCTTCCTTGGACGAAGCCTCAACACCCATCTCTGTAAAAAGGAAATACGGTTGTTTTCACTGTTGACAAGTTGGGAGGCTGAAAATGAGAAAACAAACGGGAAAGTCCCTAACACAGTGGTACTTAATACATTTACTGTCTGTCTTCCTTTCCTCCTTTTCTGAATTTAAGGGGGTGACAAACCTCATGGTCTCTTTCATTCTGCATACAGAGCGAGGGCACATATCTGGCGATAAAGTATTAAGATGGAGTGTTCCAGAGCGCCTTCTGGAAGTCACACGTGGACCCCTCAGTGCATTCCAGCATGCTTGCTGGACGGTTTCTCTCGGTGCGCGGCCTGTCGTGGGCCCTACCTTGTGTGGGTGTCCGTGGCTGAGGCTGTCCGAGCGGAGGTCCAAGCTGGGCTTGCCCAGGGGGTTTTGCTGGTTTAGTCTGAGGAGTCTAGAGCAGAAGAGAAAAGAAGCCTGTTGTGATCACCACAGCCATTTACTTCCTGCGTACGAGGGCAGGGTTTATCAACATCTGTTCACTACTGAGGTAAAACTTACATAATGTACACAGTTCTTAAGTGTACAGCACAACGAGTTTTCACACGTGGATACACCTGTGTAACCACCAAGCAGGTCAAGACAGAACATTTCCAGTGGAGAAGCCTGCTCTGTGGCCCCACCCAGCCAGCAGCCCCCTCGAGTATGACCGTCATTCTGACATCTGTTATCACAGGTTTGTTTTTGTGGGGAAAGGGGAAGCAGGTTTTGGGACTTGCTTTTCCAGAAAGCTGGGGGTCTAGCAAATTCTTTGGAGAATAATCTGGTAGTCCATGGTGAGGACTGTGGAAGGGAGGAGCTCTGAGGGAGCAGGTCGAGGTTGGAGGATGAGGAAAACGGAAGACACAATAGTCTCTGTTGACTGGTGCCCTGGGAGCATACAAAGGGCACGTGTGTACACGGGCACGTGCGTGCGCGCACACACACACACACCCTGCTCCCTGCTCAGGCCCGGGATGGAGGGCACAGAGGAGACAACTGGTTTCTTATGTTAATAATCTCTGCCTACAGACACCCAAAGCCCAGTTGAGACAAGGTTTTTCTCCCCAGGATGGTGAAGGGAGGAAGGGCCTCTCAGAGCCTCCCAAATTCCCCCATCAGGAACAGGGCTACAAGCTCTCCCCCAATCCCAGCCTCAGCCACACCCCATTCCTTTCTCCCCAAGTTGGTTCCTCTCTGGGAGCATCTCCTGTGGATCAGGGCACCCATTCCCAGACAGCCAGGCATTTCTCATGGCTACACAGTGTCCCTTACTTCCGAGGACCTTACCCAAGGCCTCAGGGGCGAGGGCACTGTGCCCCCTGGCATCGGGAGTTGGCTCATTTTGGAGACAACGAGATCGGCCATCAGCTGTTTGTCCTCTTCCAGGTGCTCTCCAATCAGGGGCATGGAGCTGTCCATCACCTGCAGGTGATGAGAGAAAGGAGTCCTGAAGGACCCTCAGGCCAGGGCGGCCAGGCAGCGCATCCCAGGAGGCAGGCTCAGAGCTCATGACAAAAGTGAACACTAGATGGCAATGCTCTCCATGCAAACACCCAGCCCAGCGCCTCCAGCTGGGAATGACCCCCTTGGAGACATCCAGTTTCCTGCAGTTCAGTCTAAATCAACTCCCTGGACTCAGTTCAATTCAGTCGACATTTGCTGGACCTCAGACATGCGACCAAGGGCTGGGAGCCTTTGCTGACCTTTTCCGCTCCTTTCTTTGGGGAGCTGGTCTCTGCCCCTCCTTTCCCACCTTGGCCCCCACCCAGGATTGGGGCTGGCCTCCTGAACTCTGGCCCAAGGTCAAGGTTTTCCACAAAGCCTGAAGCAGTGAAGGCGGGGGGCTCGATTATGACCAAAAAAAATAACAAGGGTTAGAGTCGACTCAGGGCTCGGAGAGAAGAGGGAAGAGGCAAGTCCTGTTCTCCAGGGCTCTGGCAGAATAAACTCCCGGAGAGGAACTTCTCCCACGGGGAGCAGGCTGCTTCTCAAAGGAGGCACAGTGCTTACACTGGGAGGGGCCCTGAGAGATCATATCTGTACATCCGCACATCCGCTTTTCTTGCAGATGGGGAAACCGAGGCCCAGAGATGGGAAGGGACTTGCCCGAAGTCACGCAGGCCAACGATCCAGGTGATTCCCCAGGCACAGGCAGCTGTAGACGGTCTCGAAGGGGAGCGAGGCCTTGGTGGGCCGTCTCCTCCCCAGCTGTAGGGAAATCCAGCCTGCTCACCAACACCCCCCTCCCCCCACCCCCATCAAACGCACTGTCTCGTTCTCCCTTTTCCCAAGCTGGGGACTCACCAGGTTCTCTCTCTTGTCCAGGTCCTTGTGCATGTCATTCTCTCTGCACACTCTCTACCTGCCTAGGCCCTTCTCATCCGTCAGGGAACATCTAGCTGGCCCTTCCTCTGGGAAGCCTCCTCGGCACTCCTGCCACCCTCACTTTGGTTGTCCCATTGGAGAGCTTATCCCACAGGGCCATGGTCTCCTGTTGATGTGTGTCTCCCCAACCAGACGGTGAGCCCCTGGGCTGGGGATGGACCCTGTGTCCTGTTAGACAGGTGTGCCCTCGCTAAATACCTCTTGAATGGAGGAATGAAAGGCCCCTACAATAAGTCCTGCTGAGGACGATAAGGATACTAGTAAGTGCTACGTGTCATTATTATGTGCCAGGCGCTGTCCTAAGCACTGGGTGTGGATGACCTCACACAAATCTCAGCATAGCTCTCTGAGATAGGTACCATTACTATCCTTATCATGATGGGAAAACTGAAGTCAAAGAAGTAGCAAATTCAAGGACAGATTGCTAGCAATCCTTCCGCGTCTCACCGATCAACGAACAGCTCTCTGTGGTAAGAAAGGGGAACAGCAGACCTGGGTTCCAGGCTTCGGTTCTGCTAGGGACTTGCTGTGTGATCTTGGCATGTCATTTTTCCTCTGCGGGCCTGTTGTTTCCCTCGACTATAAACTGAGGGGTGTGGGCAGCTGCAAAGACCCTTCCAGCTGGGACTTTTAGGAGCCTGTGAGTCTAAAGCACCTACTATGGTGGGGAAGCTGAAAAGCAAACTCAAGGATGTGACGCAGATTCTATTATGGATGGTCCTGAAAACTGTCCTCAAATTGAGCTCCCTGTTGGTTATGCCTGGGTTCTTGGTACCCTGGATCCCAGTGCCCGGCACATGGACAGTCTCTCGTTCAATGCGGGCTGAGTTGAGTTATAACTGTGGAGTCTACATGTACACAGGCCTGTCGTCCTTTCTCTTCCTGAGCCCGCCCACCCCTTTTTGTTCTGGTTTCTGCTTCCTACACTCCCTGCAGTAGAAAACAGCCACCACAAGGAACCTGAGGTCAGAGCATTCTGGAGTCCCCATGGTGGACACAGCCAGAGGAAGTGGACATTCTGGTCTCCCCAGGGAAACATTTTTCCAATGAGCAATGTCATTCCCTGTACAGGTCATGGAGGACAAGTTCAAGTGTCTTTCCCCTGAGTATTTCACTGTGAGGATCTTCACAAAACATGTCCCACAAATTTTATGTCCTCACCACAGAGGTGGCTGAAGAAATCAGTATTTTTGGATCCCTTCTGTCTGTTTTTTTTCCTGACTGGGGAAAAATACCTTCTATCTTTCTGGTAAAAAGCTCCCCATCTCCCTTGACCTCACTCTAAACTGAAAAGCAACGGAAACAACTCTGCAATGTTTCTGAGAGAAAAAAAAATCTGAAAAGCCATTTCCCTCGCCCCCCACCCTGGAACATTTTTGAGAAGTTGTCTTATTGTGTTGTGAAGTCCAAACCCACAAATTTTTTTTTTTTTTTCAATGTGTAAGGTCTTTCATCCCTGACCCGCTGAATGTCTGGAGGCAGGGAGTCTGGGCCCACGGGTACAAATTTTTGTTTCCTAAGAGTGAAAGCTGAGGAAACTCAGATAGGCAGGAGCTCGGGGAAGGGAGCCAGGAGTCCTTCTGCTGATTGCTGGTCCCCTCTCTGAAAGGAAGCTCTAGGGGAAGGGTCCCTGCTACTGTGTTCACTGCTGTATCTCCATCACTTGGCTGGGGGTCTGGTGCCCAGAATAGGAGCTCAACAGTGAATGAACGAATGGGTGAATCAATCAATGACCACATGTGTGCCAAAGCTGAGTTCATGTGTGGTGGTCCCATGAAGAGATGCAGAGGCAGGAAGGCCAGGAAGGGTCTCAGGAGATGCAATGCCCTAGGCGTCGGTCTGAAGGTCCCAGGCATCCTCGTTCCTCCAGGGAGCAGCCTGGGTCTAGCTTGGAAGCAAGTGTACAGGGCAGTAGTTTTGCTCCTGGCCCCTTCAATGTCCTCTGAGGAGGGGCTGCTGAGGAGATTTCAGGTAATGGTGGCTGCTGGACGTGAGGAGAGAGCTGTTTTCTAGAGCAGGATTGAACCTGCCAATATAGATGCAACTCATCCTTGGAAGCTACCTGGCCTTCTGGGGGGTGAGTGTGGGCAGAGGGACTATGTCCAGCCTGGACTCCCTCCCCTTCACCTCCAAGCTGGATACTCCCTGGGCTTGGGTGTGGATGCCCTCCTGGCAATGCTGGAGGAGAAGAGCAGGGCTCCCACCGCTCCAGTCACCGGCTCCCGCCATGCTGTGGATCCCGGGAGTGGTGCAGACACTCAGGGCTGGAGGGCTGGCTGGCTCTTGCGGTCACCCCAGCCATGTGCTTCCCATTAGCCGCCCACACCCCGGGGAGGGGGCAGCCACAGGGCTCTCCCTCACACGTCTTGGCCCTGTGTCAGCACCGCGCCTCTGCAGTGGTTGGAGAAGGCCACAGAAGGAAAGCACCGGAAGGGGCTCTGGGGGTTGGGAGAGCTGGGATGTGAGGCTGGGGAGAGAAGGGAGAATTCTGAGCCAGAGCAGCATTTTCAGGGGAAGCAATGGAGAACCATGAGCTGTGGCGGGGAGGGAAAGGGAGTTAGGAAGGGGGAGGGGGCTGTGAGGCCCAGGGACTTGGGGAGCCACAGAGGGGGGAGGGGGACCGTGGGATTGGGGTTTCGGGGGATTGGGGGGGACACAGGGAGCCTTGAAGGTGGGAGGGCGACTGTGGGGCTGGGAGAAGCATGGAGAGGAAGTCATTGGGGTAGGGGAGGAGGGTGATGGAAGGACAACGGCGACCTGTAGGCGACAGCTCTGGAGGGTAGCAGGGGTGGTTGGCCTCTGAGAGGCATGGGCTGCAGGAAGGTTGAGGGAGAGATTCTGGGACTCAGAGCCCCTCTGACCTCTCTTACAATTACATTTCCCTCCATTCACACCCCTTTCCTAACCTTCGGTGCCCTGAAGTTAGTGTACCACCCTTCCCTGCCAGCCTGCACACCCCACGTCCGTCTTGCTCAGAGCTCTGTTCCCAGAGCTACCCCCACGCCAAGCCCATGGGAGCCACTGGGTACCTGTCTGCTGATTGAACAGACAATGGAATCTCTGCCTAGTGACCAGGGAAGTGTGTCCTCTTTACACACTGGGACACTGAGAAAATTGAAGAGGCCTCTGAGGGGACAGAATCTTGCCAACTCTTGGCCCGATGCTTTCCCCCTACTGTTAGGGCCATGGGTTGGGGATATTTGTTTAACCTCATGCCCAGAACTCTTGAGGGCCAGCTCAGAGCCCCTGGGCACAAAGGCTTCAGAGGCAGCCAAGGGTGGGGATGGGGTATGTGAGGGTGGTAGGTGAGAAGCCTGTGGGAGCTGCTTGCTGTGGCCTGGGCTGCATGTGCCCCAGCCATGGGCTAAGACACAGCTGACCATGCTGGAGGCCACACTTGGATTCCTTCCCTCTGGCGTGCCTGCTCAGGGGCCTGGACAGGCCAGGAGGATGTCCTGGTCCACCTCTCACCTCAATGATGTAGTCTCTGCCATCCTTGCTGTGGACAGCCTTGACGGCGCAGATGTCCAGGCCACCAAACATCTCTGAGCAGCTGTCCACCCACAGCCTGTACCTGTAGGGATGGAGAGACAGGCAGTGGGCATGAGGGGCAGGGAGCAGGGACGGGAAGCAGAGGGAGAGAGAGGCAGAGACAGAGGGAGGGAGAGACACAGAAGGACACATACAGAAAAACAGGCTATGGGACAGACAGTGACACACAGGCAACCATTCAGAGATGGAGAGAGACAGAGATGCAGCAAGAGAGACAGAAAGGCAGAGAGACAGAGACCAGAGAGAGACACAGACCTGAGAGAGACAGAGGCAGTGGGAGAGACAGAATGGGTAAAAAGGGAGGCAGAGACATAGATGGACCGTGAGAGAGAGACAGCAGGAGAGCAGCTAAAAGGGAGCCAGGAAGACAGGAGAGAAGCAGGACTGGGGGAGAAGGAATGGGAGCTGGGAGAGATCTCAGAGACCTGAGCCCACCCCGCCTAGACCCTGACTGGCTCCCTAGTAGTGGGAAGCTTGCCTTGCCCCCATCTGGAGCCATCCTGGACACCCAGCTTCCCCTGAAGTCCTTTTCCCTTGGGAAAGCTGCTCGAAGGTCCCCAGAAATCCCTCCCAGGCCGCTCTCCCAGGCCCAGCCTGTGGGGACAAAGGGCATATTCTCCTTCTGCCTGGGGAATGTGGGCAGAGGAGCCTGGCAGGCCGCTCCCGCCTGGCCTGGGGGCCTGCTCCTCTGGACCCGCTGCTTTTTTTTCCCTTTCCAGCCACTTGATGGCTGCAAGGCCCGTTTGCTTTGCAGGGGGAGATCTCAGTGCTGGACTTTGACCCTGCAACAAGAGGATGGTTGTATCTGGAGAAGTCTTCCTGGCCTTGCACTTGGCTTCCCTCATGGTGGCTGGATTTGGAGTCACAGGGGACTTTGTGTCAAACGTTCTTGCTTCTCTCCCCACCCTCCAGGGTCACATGGGGGCACGCCTGCTCTGAGATCTATTTGTGTCTCTGAGCCATAAGGCCTGGAATGAGCTGAAGTGCTCTCAGAACCAGATCTCTCATCTCATCCGCTAATGCCCCTTGAGGCACTGAGGGTACTGCCCATGAATTTGCAGAATGGAAAGTGAATTCCAGGCCTGAGCAGACCCACTCCCATGGTAGGCTCCTGCAGAGATGGCCCATGTGGCCTGGGACTGAGCAGAGCCAGGGAGATAGTGCCCTGCTGGAGACATCTGTGAGTAGCTTGTGAGGCATTGGGGAAGGCTGGGCTCACATTCTGGAAAGGCCATGAAGGAAAGGGACAAGACTGTCCTGTGAATGCCCACTGGGGGAAGGATGTGACTCCCCCAAACCAGGTGATTCAGTTGTGCCAGGTGATGAGCACAACTCCCCTGAGACTAGTTAGCAGATGTGGGTACCCACCTGGAAGGTAGTAGCTGCCACCTGGGGTTGACTGGAAGGGAAGGAAGCCAACATTTACAGTGTCCCTCCCTGCCATAGGCCAGCACTGGGTTAGGTACTGAACATCCTTCTCTCATTCGGCCCTCTGGCTTGGGTATGTTAACTCCAATTTACAACTGAAGAAGTTCAGAAAGGGTAGTTAACTTACCCTAAGTAATACAGCTTGGAAGGGGCAGGACCACTCACTTTCGTTCATGCCACTTCCTCAGCTTAGAGCCCTGAACCAGCAGTTCCATGAGGACAGTGACTGTGTTATATCCCTCCCCTAAGTCTCACTCAGTCATCGCTACTGTAGCAGGGTGGTCCCACTCCAATCTCTAGGGGCAGAGATGTGACATAGGCCTATATAATCACAGCATTGCTGCTTTCTGGACCATAGTGATTGGTTCAGGGATGGTCATATGATCTAAGTCAGGCCAATCTGTGAATAAGGCTCTATTCCAGGCTTTGACTGCAATGGTTGGGAAAGACACCTTCTTTCTGCTGGACTTGACACTGTCAAGATATAAGCCTGGAGTCATTATGGGCCACCATATGAATGACCAGAATGAAACCAACATAGAAGCCAACATATTCTATCCAACTTAAGGGGGTAGAATAAGTTCTAAAGTCCTACCTGGAGCTGTACCTCTGGAGTTTTCATTGCCACAAGCCAATAAATCCCCCCTTTGGTTCAAACCAATCTAATTTGTATTCTGACACTTGCAACTGATACAGAGTTCTTAAAAGGAAGGATTGGGTCTTTTCATCTTGGCCTCTTTAGTGCTCAACATACATGGCATGCAGTAGGCACTCAATACATGTTCACTGAACAGACCTTTCTGACCCCAAAGCCCATGCTTTGTCCATTGTCATTGAATGCTTGCAAGCAGAAGTCACTGGGCAATCAAAAAAGGATGTGTGTATGCTGCTGGCCCCAAGAGCAGGCGACAGGTCCTTCTTCAGGTGAGGATGGCTTACAGGTGTTGTTTAAATAAGGGAGAAAGACCTGAGCGACTTTCAGCCAGAGTGCATCCCTGCCACATTCATGATTCATAGGAAATCAACCTCTCCCTCTCATATTGAGATAGGAATAAGTCTGAGAGAGGAGTGGACAGTCCAGTAGCCCTGTTGCCCTAACAGGGATGCTTCCATGCAGCTGTCAGAGCAGGGAAAGACTGGTGAGGACTTCCTGCTCTCTTCCTACAGCAGCTGGGTAGGGCCGGAAAGACCCCTGGACTTGGAGTCAAGATAGTAGGGTTCTAGTTTCAGCTCTGTCACTGATTAGCTCTGTGACCCTGGACAAGTCACTTTCCCCCTCTGAACTTTCTGCCCTATCTGTAAAATGGGGTTATTTATAAAACCTTCCCTGCAGGCTGTTACGGGCAGTAATGGGGATCATGCCTAGGAAAGTACTCTGTGGGTGGAGAGACACTGGCCAAAGTGTGAGATGGCATTCATTACAGGATCCTTATTGTATCCCTATCTATCTCCCACTATGGCTGGTGCCTCTCCCTAAACACCTCCTTTGCCTCTTACCTCTCTGTCATGGCCACCTGCTCCAGCATAGCAGAGCCTGTGTTGGCCTTCCAGTTTCCAGAGATGGAGGTTCTCCTGTATCACAACAAATAACACAGTGAGGGCATTAGGGATGCTTGTCATTGATCTGCTTTCCTGTTTTGCTTTGGCTGTTTGGCAGCTCTGATTCAAATATCTGGCTTACATTCTGACATGTAGTCTTAGGTACGCATCCAGTCTTCAGATTTATTTTTCTGTTTTTATTTCCCTCTATGTTGACTGTCTTATTTGTTGGGTCTTATGTATCTTTTCCCAAGCCACCTTTGAAATATAAAAGTTAAATTTAACAAATGCCTACACTATCAGATTAAATCCTGAAAACTTTGGCCTCCTGTTTTTCAGAAGAAGAACTAGGGCAGTATAGCCCCCGGTGACTCTGGAATCTTTTTTGAGAGCCCCAAAATGTAGGAAAAATGATCCATGGAGAGAAGGGATCACTTTCCATGGTGAAGAGCAGGCAGGCCTTCTGGCTCTGCCTGCCTCACCCTCTTAGTTCCCTTGCCCTTTCCCCAAAGCCCATGGATATTTCCTGTGTGTAGGCCTCCACACACCTTTTTCCCTTTGCCGGATCCAGTCTTCATCTCCATCTTTGCCTCCCTAAGTCCTACTCATCCTTCAAGTTTCATCTGAAAATGTGACTTCCTGAGAGTACATCTTCCCCAATAAGAACCCCCTATACTACACTCTATACCAATGTTTAGTAATGCTCATCTCACTTGCAATGACTACTTTAGTGTGCTGTCTTTCCTGAGGGCAGGGAACATGTTTTGACTCATCCCTCTGTACCTCTAGTGTCCAGTGGTCCCTGGCATGTAGTAGGTGTCCAGTAACTACCTACTAGGTAAGGGACTGTGTATGTTGAAGAGCAATCCAGACAAACTATCTCTAATGGCATATCTGGATTCAGCAAAGACTGAATGGCTGGCTTTAGGCAAAGTGTCAGAGGTAAAGCAATTTGTTTCATGACCAAGGGAAAGCATGTGATTGAGGTTTAAGGGTGAACCAGGAGAGGAATTGCTATAAAATGTCTTTCTAAAAGAGAAAATAAAATGTATCTGAGCACAGCAGATGCTGAGAATAGATGGTGGCCAATAGGAGACATAATGACTAAGGGTAGCTGTGACATTGATAAGCTTCATGTCAATTAAGTTTAGTTCATCTCAATGCAATTCAATTCAATTTGGCAAACAATCACCAGGCCTCCCTATGTCCTGGGTACAGGACTAATCTGAGTGTGAAGAGATGACTCCTTCCTCAAGCTGCTCACTACCTTAAAGGGGTAGACCAGCCTAAAACCAGAACATAGGCGTGGCAGGGTTAGCAGTACACATGAGGCATGAAGCACTCCGGGGAAGCAAAGGAGAAACCAGTCACTTAACATTAACCCCAGAAGGTAGCGATTGAGATGTGCCTGGGAGGGTGAGTAGGATTCAATAGAGTGGGATCTGCATGGTAACAAGGGAAGGTAAGAACTGACTTGAGTCAGATGGATGCGAGTTTGAATCTTGGTTCTAGCATTTTCTAGCTGTATAGCCATGGACAACATCTCTGACTCTATTTTCTCATTGGTAAATGGGAATAATTTTAGTACCATGCTTATAGGGCATTGTGTGGATTAAAGGAAAGATTCCCATAAACCTCTTAGTACAATGGGTGCTACTATTACTTTTCAGTAAGCGTAGACAAGAAAAAAAAAGCATTCTAATGCCGGAAGCAGCAGGAACACAAGCCAGACTGGTCTCCTTCCAAGAAGATAACGACAGTGAGAGCTGATATTTAGTGAGTGCTTTCTATGTCTGAGACATAGAAAGGGTCTAAAAGCTTTACAAGCACTGGCTTATTTCAGTCTCACAAAACCTAATGAGATGGATATTATTATTATTATCATTCCCGCTGAGTGGCAGAAGCCACCAAACCATATCTGAGAAACTCTGTGTTCTTAACCATGACTCTTCATGGCAGAGCCCATCACAGGTTTGGGGAAAAGAGTTGATTGGCCCAAATGGGATGCAGCTGCTAGAATGTAGGATGGGATGTAGACTGTGACAACAGAATCTGTGTTTATGACACATGTATGAAGCTGACCCCCTTGATGAAGGGGCGGGGGTGAGTGGAAAGGTGCTGCCTAAGTAACTTTGGAAATTAGCGGAGACTGTATGACTAAGTACAAAAGAAACTGTATGTAAGTCCTGCACCATAGCTGGTGAAGTTGTTTCTCATGGGACTACGGCTTGACAGTTCCGCAACTGTACACATATACTGTGGATGAACAAAGAGGTACGTGGATGGGGGATGGTGGGAGCCAGGTTTCTTCCCAGTTGGAGTGGGAAGTTACAGATAAGCAATCTGGGAAGGCTAAAATGAATCATGTGGTACTGGATGAAAGTCTGACACATCACTATGAACTCTGTTTAGCTTTAGCTATAGATGGATATGTGTGTGTGTGTGTGTGTGTGTGTGTGTGTATCACACAACTGTAAATTACAATTAAAGACGTGTGTATACACGGGTTGAGATACACATATTTATTTCCCAGCTCTGTCTGCTGAGAGGATTTAGAAACAATGATACCCAGTGGCAACATGCACAAAGGCCCAAGTACTGGGCAGGAAGTGGGCCAGAAAGGACGCTGAATGGTCATGGACAGAGAGGGCGTTCTACACCGAGGTGTGACATGAACACTCTCCCTCAGATGTGGGCCAACCCAGGGTCCAGGAAACACCATAACTAATGACAAATTGGAGCTGTCAGGGCAGAAAGGCTCAGCATAAAGAATGCAGCAATGAGGTAATCCTCAAGAAGAGAAACTGGGACAAGGTGTTGTCAATGTCAAGTGGAAACGCTAACAATGAGGAGAGGAGGGAAATGATATCATGTGGGATGGTGGAGGCCTCAGGAATGCACTGGACCATGCACTGGAATATTCTCCAACTCAGAGAGGTTGGGGGTGGCAGGGGGAAGTGATCTTATCACCGTGAGGGCATCTGAGAGCACTGACAGGTCTGGCCTGGCTCACGGGTGGAAGAGAGCGATTGGCAAGACTGACCAGAAGTATTTCTTGGCCCCATCCCTTTCCTGGGCATATTTCCTTATAGGTCAACTGACTGCATTTTCTCCAGTTTCCCAGGCAATGGCAGAGTGGAGTGGTTGCAACAGAGACTGTGTGACTTGCAAAGCCTAAAATTAACATCTGGTCATTTACAGAAAAAGTTTGTAGACCCCTGGTCTAGGCAATCCAGGTAGTGCAAAAGCAACCCTAGATAATACAGAAGTGGATATGTATGGCTGTGATCAATAAAACCTTATTTATTGAGACAGGTGGAAGCTGGATTCGGCCTGTGGGCTGTGGTTTGCTGACCCTGATCTAGAGCACAGCTCCACCACACAGAAGCAAAGGACTTTCCAACTGTCCAGAGTCAGCTGTTGTAGTCCTCAAAGATGGAACCAGGCAATCAGTGCACCATGCATGCTTGGGAACCAGGCACCTGTTGCCTCTCTGGGGTCCCATCATTCCAAGTGGAAACGACAATACTCCAAAGTGAGACAGAGAGGACCTGGGGCAGATAAGACCTCTCTAAACACCAAGCCCTCCACCTGGTCAAGAACTCCCACTCATCCTTGTAACCGCAGCTCCAGCGTGAGTCATCCTTTGCCTGAACCACCCCTGGGATGAATGTGTGTTGGGTTTTCTGGCATTCATCCCTTTTCTTTTAGTCACACAACCTCTATTTCCACTGGATAATGACCTGCCCAGATTGCATGCTATCTTGGTGGGACTCTTCATACTGCTCTACATTCCTCTAACTAATAAGCATGTGACCACAGTTGGATTAATCAGCACTGTTTCCACGGAATCGCAATCTTGAGTTAAGCCCTGAACATGATTAGGGCAGATTCACTTCCTAATGGGGTGCCACGAAGACTGTATATTGCTTCTGGCTACCCAGATTCTTGGGGCTGCCCTGGACCCTAATATTTCTGAAATTGATAATTTGGGGTTTTGTTAGTTAGTTCTGATCATTCATCTAATAAATTCCCTTAAAAAAAACTCCACCAAATTAGTCAGGTATGGTTTTTACTAATTGCAGCTGAAGAAATCTGATGTAATCTCCTTCCTGCTCTTATTTGTCCCAGAGAAACCCTTTTGCAGCCCACAGCCCCAGAGCCATCTTCTTACAAATACAGGTCAGATCATGACACTTCACTGCTCAGAAGGGAAGAGAAGAAAATTCACAACCCTCAGCAAGGCATTCAAGGCCTTCCTTGATTTGTCCCTAAGTCTCTCTTCCATGTATGTCTCCTATGACATACATCAGGTATATACTTGGAAACATGCTAACAGTCTTTCTTTCTCTGGGGGAAACAGGCTTCATTTGGGTAGACAGATTTCTACCCTGGGATAAGCCATGATGGAACATCAGCCTTCCGCTGTACTAACCAGAGAAGAAGGGTGGTAAAGGAGACAGAAAGGGAGAATAATGATGTCCCCTATGGGGTCTCTGCTCTGGGGCAGAGAAGACAGGGCATGACATGTATTTTTAATCTCCATTCTTCTCACACTCTGCTCCTACCCTTCCCTCCCAGCTCCCCAGCCCCTGCCCAGGGACTCACATGTAAGCTTTGTAGTTGGATCCAATTTTCTGGATGCGGATGTCGTACTTGGAGTCGATGAAGGCCTCAGTGGTGGCATAGGTTTTGGCCATAGCCACCATGCTGGTGATGTCCTGGTAGTCATGCTGGTTTTCTACTTTGATCTTTGTTGGAGGATGA